>NW_028148369.1:0-2500 GCF_947247035.1 Vipera ursinii | reverse complement strand
TTTACTATATACACACACACACCCCTGTACACACACACACACACACAGCTGTACACACACACACACACGCACACACACACACACACACCTTTTTAAGAAGAGACTGGACAGCCGTTTGTCTGAAATGGTATAGGAGGTTGGACTAGATGACCTCCAAGGTCCCACACACCTGTATACACACACACACACACACACACACACACACACACACACACCCTTTTAAGAAGAGACTGGACAACCGTTTGTCTGAAATGCTATAGGTTGGACTAGATGACCTCCAAGGTCCCTTCCAACTTTACTATACACACAAACACAGCTGTACGACACACACACACACATACACACACACACATACACACACAAAAACACACACACCCCTGTAGACAGACACACACAGACGGCCAGAGAAAACCACTCTCTCGCCACAATGCCTCCGCCCATCCTGCGGGCACCTGCCCGTCTCTCTCCCGACCCCGAAGGGACGGAGGGAAAACCCGGGTCGCTCGCTTTCACACAACCGGAGACCACCCGGCCGGCTTACCTTGTAGACAAACTCCTCCATCTTCTCCATGGCGTGGTGGGCTTGCAAGGGCAGGGTCAGCACCCGGACTTCCTCTTCCTCTTCCTCCTGCGTCGCCGGGCACGGCTGGCACGGGCTCTGCGGAGAGGAGAGGGCACCGCCGCGGCGTGAATCGTTCCGACAACCCAACCCGGCCGAGCTCTCTCGAACCCAGCGCCGCGCAAAAGGGGGATGCGTGTGTTTGTGCGCGCGCGCGTCGGCTGGAAAAGCCGCCCAGGCGGGTCGTCCTCGACCTACGACGCTCCCCGGAGGGAGGGGCCGGGCGGTTCTTAAGCCGGACTCCCGTTTTGACCAGCTTTCTTGCCGCCGTTCTTAAGCGAGTCGCTGCGGCGGGTAAGCTGGCAAGAGCGTTGCAAAGCGAATTCGGGTTCCCTCCCCGAAGGTCGCAAAAGGGGATCGCGTGACCCTGCCTGGGGTGACCGACCGTCGCAAATCCCAATCGGCGGTCAAGGGCCCCGAATTCAGAATTTTGTCTGAAATGATAGGGGGGTTGGACTAGATGACCTCCGAGGGTCCCTCCAACTTTTTTATGTTATTATTATTATTAGTATTGTTGTTGCTGTTGCTGCTGTCGTTATTAACCTGAAACTTTGCTGGCTAGGCGAGACGTGGTCGCAAAAGGGGATCACATGAGCAGGGCTGCCGACCGTCGTAAATACGAATCGGTGGTCAAAGGCCTGAACTCAGAATTTTGCCTGAAATGGTATAAGGTTTCCTACTTGAGCAGGGGGTTGGACTAGATGACCTCCAAGGTCCCTTCCAACTTTATTATTATTATTATTATTATTGTTATTATTATTAAATTAAGATACTGTACAGCCATTTCTCTCAAATGTTATAGTTTCCTGCCTGAGGCGGGTTGGACTAGGTGACCTCCAAGGTCCCTTCCAACATTATTATTATTATTGTTGTTGTTTTGTTATTATTAATAAGAGACTGGACAACCATTTGTCTGTAATGGTATAGGGTTTCCTGCCTGTGCAGGGGGCTGGACTAGATGACCTCTAAGGTCCCTTCCAACTACTACTACTACTACTACTACTACTACTATTTAATTAAGAGACCGTACAGCCATTTCTCTCAAATGTTATAGTTTCCTGCCTGAGGAGGGGGCTGGACTAGATGACCTCCAAGGTCCCTTCCAACTTCATTATTATTATTATTATTATTATTATTATTATTATTATTATTATTATTATTATTATTATTATTTTAACATTTATTAATTAAGAGACCGTACAGCCATTTCTCTCAATGTTATAGTTTCCTGCCTGAGGAGGGGGCTGGACTAGATGACCTCCAAGGTCCCTTCCAACTTCTTTATTATTATTATTATTATTAATTATTATTATTATTATTATTATTATTATTATTATTATTATTATTATTATTATTTTAACATTTATTAATTAAGAGACCGTACAGCCATTTCTCTCAAATGTTATAGTTTCCTGCCTGAGGAGGGGGCTGGACTAGATGACCTCCAAGGTCCCTTCCAACTTCTTTATTATTATTATTATTATTATTATTATTATTATTATTATTATTATTATTATTATTTTAACATTTATTAATTAAGAGACCGTACAGCCATTTCTCTCAAATGTTATAGTTTCCTGCCTGAGGAGGGGGCTGGACTAGATGACCTCCAAGGTCCCTTCCAACTTTATTATTATTATAATTATTATTATAATTATTATAATTATTATTATTATTATTATATTATTATTATTATTATTATTATTATTATTATTATTATTATTATTAACATTTATTAAGAGACTGGACAACCATTTGTCTGTAATGGTATAGGGTTTCCTGCCTGTGCATGGGGCTGGACTAGATGACCTCTAAGGTCCCTTCCAACTACTACTACTACTACTACTACTACTATTTAATTAAGAGACTGTACAGCCATTT
>NW_028148370.1:0-15495 GCF_947247035.1 Vipera ursinii | reverse complement strand
GGGATGGATGGATGGATGGAAGAAGAGATGGTTGGATGGATACGGATGGATGGATGGATGGATGGATGGATGGAAGGAAGAAGAGATAGTTGGATGGATACAGGGATGGATGGAGGGATCAATGGATGGACAGATGAATGAGGTGAGGGATGGATAGATAGAGATGGATGGATGGATGGAGAGATGGAAATATGGATTATTGGGTGGATAGATGCATGCATGAATGGACGGAGTGGATAGACAGAATCGAGGCCTTTGAGCTCTGGTGCTGGAGAAGACTCCTGCGAGTCCCTTGGACTGCAAGGCGATCAAACCGGTCAGTCCTAGAGGAGATCCACCCTGACTGCTCTTTAGAAGGCCAGATCCTGAAGCTGAAACTCAGATACTTTGGCCACCTAATGAGAAGGAAGGACTCACTGGAGAAGAGCCTCATGCTGGGAAAGATGGAGGGCAAGAGAAGAAGGGGACGACAGAGAAGGAGGTGGCTGGATGGAGTCACTGAAGAATTAGGCGTGAGCCTAAATGGACTCCAGAAGTTGGTAGAGGACAGGAAGGCCTGGAGGAACGTTGTCCGTGGGGTCGCCATGGGTCGGACACAACTTCGCAGCTAACAACAAAAGATGCATTAATGAATGGATAGACAGATAGATAGATAGGGATGGAGAGAGAGAGAGATGGAGAGATGGATTATTGGGTGGATAGATGCATGGATGGATGAGTGAGACAGACGAATAACTAGATGGGAATGGATGGATGGAGAGATGGATTGCTGGGTGGATAGATGGATGGATGAGGTAGGTAGGTAGGTAGACAGACTGACTGACACAGATAACTAGATACAAATGGATGGATGGATAAATGAATGAATGAAGGGACGGAAAGACAGAGAGAGAATGGAGAGAGATGCTAGACAGACAGAGGGAAAGGTGATATAGTTGGATAGGTAGATGATTTGGGAGAGAGAGACCAATATGGACGACATACGGCATATAAGGCAAATGACATCAGTTGGGAGACGTGATGAGGTGGAAGTTCTGCCTTTCGCTGGAAGTGTCTCGGGAGACGTTGGACAATCCTTGCTGGCTTCCCAAACACCCACAGCCGGGCCTTCCTCTTGGCACAGCCATCCTAGCACAGGGGTCCTCAAAGTTGGCCCCTTTAAGACTTGTGGACTTCAACTCCCAGGAATTCTGGGAGTTGAAGTCCACAAGTCATCAAAGGGCCCAGTTTGAGGACCCCCCCGTGCTAGCGGAGGCAAAAGGGGGCCTAACCCTGCACTCCTCTTGCAGGAGAAGGCATGACGGCAAAAGTCCTCAAAGGAGGAATGCAGACTCCCATCATCCACGGCACTCGGCTTGTCTCCCGATGCCAAGATGGCCGGTGGGCCATTGCTAGGGACCGCCCGGTCCTATCTTTAATCCCAGCTGGCTTCTCTGTTAGTGCTATTTTAAAAAATAAATAAACGTGCATTTACGGCTGATTTATTTATTTATTTATTTGCTTATTTTATTTGGGTCGTTTGTTTCTCTCTCATTTTTAACAGGTTGTAGCCTGCCACAAGATCTAAAAGTATTTTAAATAAATAAAATCCTCCTTCAGGGCTAGCATGAGCCGGCCCAAAGCAGGTAGATTGGCAGCAGGGGAAAAAAGCTTTTTTAAATAATAATAATAGTAGTAGTAGTAGTAGTAGTAGTAGTAGTAGTAGTAGTAGTAGTAGTAATTCTGGAGAAACTTTTAATTTTCTCGTATTTCCGCGGCTGTCCTTAAGGTGTTTATTTCCATGACATGTTTACGCTTTCCTTTCATCTCTCTCTCTCTCTCTCTCTCTCTCTCTCTCTCTCTCTCTCTCTCTCTCTCTCTCTTTTTTTTGCTTTGTGCCTCATTTGAAGAATAGCTGTCTTTAATTGATTGTGTTTGCGCCCGTGTGTGTGCGTGCGCGCGTGTGTGTTTTTAAAATAACGATCCGCATAGATTTTACGTCTGCTTTTTAGCTACGTGGTGCTTAGTCGGTCTTGACGATACGGGAATATTGAATAGCGGAATGTGGCTTTAGAACAACACAAAGTCAACCGTTGGCTAGTTGCGTAGTGGGAAACAATGCAGACACACTTGAAAGGTTGCAAGTAGTCCCCGAGTTACGACAGTTCACTTAGTACCTGTTCAAACGTACAGCCACACCGGGAAAAGTGACTTGTGACCGTTTTTCACACACATAACCATTGCAGCATCCCCGCCGTCTCGTGATAAAAAATTTAGAGACTTGGCAGTTGACTCGTATTTATGACGGTCGCAGCGCCCCGGGGTGTGTGTCACGCGATCGCCTTCTGACAAGGCAAGTCAGTGGGGGAGCTTGTTTCGTTTAACAACTGGTGTGGCTAACTTAACAACTGAAGTGATTCGCTTAACGACTGTGGGAAGGAAGGTCGTAAAATGGGGCGAAATTGCCGCTCAGGGGGAGAAATTTTAAGACTCTGTTATCGTCGTGAGTGAGCTTTGCATCAGGGAGACTTTCCACTGGAAATTCATTAATATCTGAAGGTATTAGTTAATGGATTATTAATATAAAATATATTAATATTATTAATATAAAAAGAGCCTTGGTGGCGCAGTGGGCTAATGCCTCCTTAAGTAACACCAGCTGCCTGCAATTAGTGCAGGTTCGAGTCCCACCAGGCTCAAGGTTGACTCAGCCTTCCATCCTTCCCAGGTAGGTAAAATGAGGACCCAGATTGTTGGGGGCAATTAAGCTGACTTTGTAATAATGCCGCTTGGGGTGTGTGTGTGAAAGCCCTAATAAGCAGGCATATCCATAGAATGAAGGCTACTGCTAAGCTTGTAAGCCGCCCTGAGTCTTCGGAGAAGGGCGGGCTATAAATGGGATTAAAATAAAAAAATAAATAAAAAATAAAATATCTGAAGGTTGTGAAGCGGTGAATGCTCCAACACTGGAGGTTTTTTTAGAAGAGACTGGCCAGCCATTTTTCTGAAATGGTCCAGGGTTTCCTGCCCGAGCAGGGGGTTGGACTAGATGACCTCCAAGGTCCCTTCCAACTTTAGAATAGAATAGAATAGAATAGAATAGAATAGAATAGAATAGAATAGAATAGAATAGAATAGAATAAGAGGAATAGAATAGAATAAAATAGAATAATAAGAGAATAGAATAAGAGAAATAGAATAGAATAGAAATGGAATAGAAATGGAATAGAATAGAATAGAATAGAATAGAATAGAATAGAATAGAATAGAATAGAATAGAATAGAATAGAATAGAAGAATAGAATAGAATAGAATAGTTTATTGGTTTCTCTCAATAAAATGTCTGCAAAAAGGACCTTTTGCGACTTTTTATTGCAAAATGATCTGGGCCCGTATGAAAAAGTGAAGCCTTTCTATCCATCAGTCTAAGAGGAAGCCTAACGCAGGCAGTCCTCGACTTACAGCCACAATTTAGCCCAGAGTTTCTAAGTGGCTAAGCGCGATACTTGTTAAGTCAGCTTTGGCCCGTTTTATGACCTTTCTTGCCTCGGTCGTTAAGTGAATCACTGCAATCATTACGTTAGGAGCAGGGTTATTAAGTGAGTCCAGCTTCCCCCATTGGCTTTGTCTTGTCAGAATGTCGCAAAAGGGGAACCCATCTCTCTCTCTCTCACACACACAAACACACACACACACACACACACAGGGATGCTGCAACCGTCATAAATGTGAGTCAGTTGCAAAAGTTTAGATTTCAATCATGTGACCACGAGGACGCTGCAACGGTCGTTAACTGGGAAAAATGGTCACAAACCACTTTTTTCAGTGCTGTTGTAACGTCGGTCGCTAAACGAACCGTTGTACATCACGGACTACCTATATTAGCCTTGTTCACCCCCTTATTTAGGTAATAAAAAAAAAAAACAGGAGGACAAGGATGAAGTCTATTATTCACTGAATATTTTTTATTATTTACTTCAGTTTACTTTTCTTTTTTATTTATTTATTTTATTTTATTTTTTTACTTTTTTTTTTTTAATCCCATTTATATCTCGCCCTTCTCCGAAGACTCAGGGCGGCTTACAATCCAAAGCACAAATCAATGTGCTTAGCAATATTTATTGCTATTTATTTTTTATTTTTTTTTAAGTTTAGTTGAGTTTTTTATTGTTTATTTTATTGTTTTAGTTTATTTTATTATTTTAGTTTATTTTATTTATTTTATATATTATATTATTTTTTATTTTGTTTATTCTGTTCTGTTCTATTCTCACTTTATCTATTCCAATTTCTTATTCTGTTCTATTATTTTCTATTCTATTGTATTATCATATTCTATTCTATTCTATTCTATTCTATTCTATTCTATTCTATTCTATTCTATTCTATTCTATTCTATTCTATTCTATTCTATTCTATTCTATTCTATTCTATTCTATTTTTAATTCCATTCCATTCCATTCCACTCTACTCTACTCTACTCTACTCTACTCTACTCTACTCTACTCTACTCTACTCTACTTTACTCCGGATTTCGAGAACATTGCGTTTAAGAGTGTGTTCATTTATTTCCATATATGCCTGGAGTGCTGCCTTGGTGTGACGGTTTTGAGAAAATACGCTGGTTTATGTATTATTATGGGACTTGAACGTTGATTATTAAAATCTCTAAAGAACGATTCCCAGATAGGCATCAGGCAGAGCTATAATTGCAATTGCGAAACTTAATTTTGTTTTTCTTTTTACAGATTGCATTTTCACAGCACAGTAACTTTATGGATCTGGTGCAGTTTTTTGTCACCTTTTTCAGGTACGGTAGCACTACACCAAATTATTACATCAGGGGTGGGCAATTAATATCCCCAAGGGTCCACGTGAAAAATGGTGAACGGCTCTGAAGTTGCGTAGGCATGCCCGGACGCGCCTAGGTAAATTAGGAAAAAATCCAGAGCAGTCGCCTTCAAATTACAGGTGGGCCTCAGCTTACCGCCGCAATTCAGCCCCAAATCATCCGTCGCTAAGCGAGGCACGTTGAGTGAGCTTTGCCCCATCTTACGACCTTTCTTGCCGCAGTTGTGAAGTGAGTCACTGCGGCTCTTAAGCTAGCAACACGGTCGTCAAGTTAAACTGGCTTCCCCCATCGACTTTGCTTGTCAGAAGGTCGCAAAATGGGATCCCGTCACACACACACCTACACACACACACACACACACACGGCACGGTGCGACCGTCACAAATATGAGTCGGTTGCCAAGCGTCCGAATTTGGATCACGTGACCCCGGGGCTGCTGCAAATGGCGCTAAGCGTGAAAAGCGGTCGTAAATCATATAAGGCTAAAACATATAAGGAACGGTTGCTGGAATTCGGTATGTCTAGTTTAACGAAGAGAAGGACGAGGGGGGACAGGATAGCAGTCTTCCAGTATCTCAGGGGCTGCCCCAAAGAAGGGGGAGTCAAGCTATTCTCCAAAGCGCCTGAAGGCAGGACCAGAAGCAACGGATGGAAACTAGCCAAGGAGTTTTGTTCCTTGCACAAAAAAAACTTGTGGGTTGCACCGCAACTGTAAGGTCATCCATCAGGGATAAGAGAATATCAGAGTTGGCAGGGACCTTGGAGGTCTTCTAGTCGTGCAGGAGACCCTGTACCACTTCAGACAAGTGGCTGTCCAGTCTCTTCTTGAAAAACCTCCATTGTTGGGGCTCCCACAACTTCTGGTGGCAAGCCGTTCCACTGGTTAATTGTCCCCACTGTCAGAAAATCGAATCTTGAACTAGACCGATTCAAAATCCGGATGCTTTTGACGGCAGAGCCCAAACTCGGCAGCTCTGCTATTGTGTTTTTTTTGTTTTAGCCCTGCCGATGTCCAATCTAAAATAAAATCTCCACCAGCTTTGCAGCTCTTGATGGAGGACCGCTGCCTCCTTGTGGCAAGTTGCAAAAAAAATGAAATAAAAATAAAACTAGGTGCAGGACCATGCAAATTACAGCAAGGTGGGTGCCGGAGGAGTCACCGGCTAAGTATTGCGGAAGAAGCTTTCCAAGATAAAAAGCCAAAATGAAAATCCAGACGTTTCTGTTGGTAAATGGAAAAGGAAAACAGGTGGAAGTCTTCTACGGAATTTGAATTTCATGTTCTATTTATTTGAGGAGTTCCGTCAGGCCCAGCTGTGGGAAAATAGGATCCGGGTTAGTGAGTAATCCATGGGTAGCAGAGTCTTTTGTAAACCTCCACAGCAGGGGTCTTCAAACATGGCCCTTTGATGACTTGTGGACTTCAACTCCCAGAATTCCTCAGCCAGGCACACGAATTCTGGGAGTTGAAGTCCACAAGTCATCAAAGAGTCAGGTTTGAAGACTCCTGACCCACAGCTTGCCACTGTGCTCACAATCCTCTCCTTGAGTATGTCATTAGATGTACATCTACAAGGGTGCCAATTTGGTTCCGAGGCTAAGGCACATGTCTAGAAAGTGGGAGACGGTGAGTTCTAGTCCTGCCTTAAGTGTGAAAGCCAGCTGGGTGAGTTTGGGCCAGTCACCAGGAGACGGTGAGTTCTAGTCCCGCCTTAAGCATGAAAAGAGCCTGGGTGACTTTGGGCCAATCACCAGGAGGCAGTGAGTTCTAGTCCCCCCTTAGCCATGAAAACCGGCTGGGTGACTTTGGGCCAATCACCAGGAGGCAGTGAGTTCTAGTCCCACCTTAGGCATGAAAGTCGGCTGGGTAACTTTGGGCCAATCACCAGGAGACGGTGAATTCTAGTCCTGCCTTAGACGTGAAAGCCAGCTAGGTGACTTTGGGCCAATCACCAGAAGACGGTGAGTTCTAGTCCCGCCTTAGGCATGAAAGTCGGCTGGGTGACTTTGGGCCAATCACCAGGAGACGGTGAGTTCTAGTCCCGCCTTAGGCATGAAAAGAGCCTGGGTGACTTTGGGCCAATCACCAGGAGGCAATGAGTTCTAGTCCCGCCTTAGCCATGAAAGCCATCTGGGTGACTTTGGGCCAATCACCAGGAGGCAGTGAGTTCTAGTCCCGCCTTAGGCATGGAAACTACAATGCAATTTTGGGGGGTTTGGTCAGTTTTGCTCTATTTCCCTAACGTTCAAGCCAGGGAAAGGCTTGATCAGCAAATTTATTTCTCTTCCCTCCCTTCTTTTTTAGCTGCTTCCTGTCTCTGCTCCTGGTGGCTGCTGTGGTTTGGAAGATTAAGCAAAGCTGCTGGGCCTCACGCCGGAGAGAGGTGGGTCAGACCGACGCAGTTACCGTTTCCCTCAATGATCTGTGCAGTTTATCCCCATTTCCAGCTCCCTTTGATTTTCCTGAAGAGACGTGACGCGTTTTGCTTTGGGTGAAAACAAACCTCCGGTATTTCTAGGCAGCCAGGCAGGGAAAAACGGGTCCTTGACTTGCAACCGTTTAGCAACTGTTCAAAGTTACAACGATGCGGTTTTAAAAAAAAAAAGCGACTTGTCCACAAGAACTTTTTCGCCGTTCCCCCCGCGGCTACGCGACCAGAATTGGCCGCTTGGCAACCGGCCTGTATTTTACGGCGGTTGCAGCATCCCAAGATCGGCCGATCGCGGTTTGTGACCCTTCCCAGCCGGGTTTTGACGAGCAAAGCCAGCGCGGGAAATGGATTCGCTTACGGTAACGGGCGGAGGGATTCGCTGAACAACCGTAGCAGGACAGGACACGCAGCTGGGTGCAACTCATTTAAAACCACCACCAGTTGGTTAAATGGTTAAATGTGGTCGTAAATTGAGGACTACCTCTGTATACCAAAGAGAGACAGTTTGGCCTAGTGGACAAGGCACCAGGCTGGAAAGCAGGAGACAGTGCGTTCTAGTCCTGCCTTAGGCATGAAAGCTGGCTGGGTGACTTTGGGCCAAATTCTAGGAGACAGTGAGTTCTAGTCCCGCCTTATACATGAAAGTCAGTTGGGTGACTTTGGGCCAATCACCAGGCAATGGTGAATTCTAGTCCTACTTTAGGCATGAAAGCCAGCTAGGTGACTTTGGGCCAATCACCAGGAGATGGTGAGTTCTAGTCCCGCCTTAGGGATGAAAACTTTCTAGGTGACTTTGGGCCAATCACCAGGAGACGGTGAGTTCTAGTCCTGTGTTAAATAAAGAAAGCCAGTTACATAACTTTGGCACAAACAAAGAGATTGAAGACCGCAAAAAAGAATAAAAGTGTAAAATACAAATGAAAGTGGTCCTTGAGTAGGGCCCAAAATTTATGTTGCTAAGTGAAAGAGTTGTTAAGTGAGTTTTGTCCCGCTTTATGACTTTTCTTGACACGGTCGTTAAGCGAATCGCTGCAGCTGTCAATTTAGTAACCCGGTCGTTAAGTGAATGTGGCTTTCCCCCATTGACTGTGCTTGTCAGAAGGTCGCAAAAGCGGATCGTGTGACCCCGGAACACCGCGACCGTCATAAGTATGAACCGGTTGGTCTGAATTTTGATCACGTGACCCTGGGGATGCTGCAACGGTCGTAAGTCTGGAAAACGGTCGTAAGTCCCTTTTTTCCAATGCCGTTGTAACTTTGGAGCGGTCACTCAATGGATTGTAATTCACTACAAATAAGCAAACAAGAGCTCTAGAATCTGGTGTCGATTATGGTTTTCCAGTCTGTGGTTAATTACTTGTAATAGAATGTATTATGTCGCTTTAAAAAATTAGAAATTAGGCTATTAGGCTCAGAAGATGTTATTAGGAACAATGGTCAACTCGGTACAAAATTAAAGAGGTATAATTAATGATTCAGGGTTGCCAAGCTATTCAAAGTGGAATATGCTGGGAAGTTAAAATATAGACTCCGTACAGCGGAAAATCAAAATTTCGAACGGCACAACACCGTGCGTCAAATTATAGTCCCGGCGTGCTTTCCAGGTAGAATTCAATTTCCACATCAGATTTAATTTTAAGGTAGGAAGGTGTTCTGGAAACGGAAGCCAGTTCCCTAATTTCATACGATACCTTTGGAGCAATTTAATCAAATTAGTCCTCGACTTACAGCAGCCCGTTTACTGGCCATTCAAATCGGCAGTGAAAAAAGGGACTTAGTGTCTGTTTTTCACACAGTCAGCCGCTTGGCAACTGACTCCTGTATTTATGACGATTTGCAGCGTCCTGGGGGGGGTGTCACGCGATTCTCCTTTTTGCGACCGTCTGACAAGCAAAAGTCCCACGGGGGAAGCCGGATCCGCTTAACGACCGGGGTTACCAACTTAAAAACCGCAGTGATTCCCTTAGCCACTCTGGCGAGGAAGGTCGTAAAATGGAGCCAGACTCGCTTAGCAGCTGTCTCGCTTCAGCCACGGAAACGTTGGGCTGGTTGTGGAAAAATCCAATGGAAAAGACGAGAGACAGCAACACAAAGCAACAATTCTTCCTTTAAAATTCAGAGGTTTATTCTTCTAATATTTTGGAATGCAGCATGATAACGTAACACCACTTACATTAACAACCCATTGCAGTGAGGACCGTATGGCAATAGCAGATTCCAAAAGGACAGCTATAGGCCAATGGGAAATCAATCGGGTCCAGTCCCAACCGTTTATAAATAATAATAATAATAATAACAACAACAACAGTTGGAAGGGACCTTGGAGGTCATCTAGTCCAACCCCCTGCTCAGGCAGGAAACCCTATACCATTTCAGGCAAATGGCTGTCCAGTCTCTTCTTAAAAACTTCCAGTGTTGGAGCATTCACCACCTCTGGAGGCAGGTTGTTCCACTGGTTAATTCAGGGGTCTTCAAACTTGGCCCTTTTATGACTTGTGGACTTCAACTCCCAGAATTCCTCAGCCAGGCATGCTGGCTGAGGAATTCTGGGAGTTGAAGTCCAAAACTCATAAAAGGGCTAAGTTTGAGGACCACTGGGTTAATTGTTCTAACTGACAGGAAGTTTCTCCTTAGTTCCAGGTTGCTTCTCTCCTTGACTAGTTTCCATCCGTTGCTTCTTGTCCTGCCTTCGGGCACTTTGGAGGATAGCTTGACTGCCTCTTCTTTGGGGCAGCCCCTGAAATACTGGAAGACTGCTATCATGTCCCCCCTCGTCCTTCTCTTCATTAAACTAGACATACCCAATTCCAGCAACCGTTCCTTATATGTCTTAGCCTCCAGTCCTCTAATCGCCTTTGTTGCTCTTCTCTGCACTCTTTCCAGAGTCTCAACATCTTTTTTTACATCCTGGTGACCAAAACTGGATGCCGTATTCCAAGTGTGACCTTACCAAGGCCTTGTAAAGTAGTAGTAACGCTTCACGTGATCTTGATTCCATCCCTCTGTTAATGCAGCCTAGGACTGTGTTGGCTTTTTTTAGCAGCTGCAGCACGCGGCTGGCTCCTATTTAAGGGATGGTCCATTAGTACTCCGAGATTCCTCTCACAGTTGCTACTGTTGAGCCAGGTACCCCCTATACTACACCTGTGCATTTGTTTTTTCTTGCCTAAATGTAGAACATTGAATTTCTGCTGACTTTTGCTGCCTTTTTACTGATCACCCGCTGAACATAACTTTCCACATATACCCGTGTACATTGGAGCCCGCATCCATCAGCTACTTTCACTTCCCTATTTCTTATTGTTCCTTAGGTACTAAATATTTTTGAAAAGGGCAAGCTTAACAAAATCGTATTAAACAAGTTGTTGTTAGTTGCGAAGTCGTGTCCGACCCATCGCGACCCTATGGACAGCGTTCCTCCAAGGCCTTCCTGTCCTCTACCATATTCTGGAGTCCATTTAGGCTCACGCCTCCTGCTTCAGTGACTCCATCCAGCCACCTCCTTCTCTGTCGTCCCCTTCTTCTATTGTCCTCAATCTTTCCCCAGCATTAGGCTCTTCTCCAGGGAGTCCTTCCTTCTCATTAGGTGGCCAAAGGATTTGAGTTTCAACTTCAGGATCTGGCCTTCCAAAGAGCAGTCAGGGTGGATCTCCTCTAGGACTGACCGGTTTGATCGCCTTGCAGTCCAAGGGACTTGCAGGAGTCTTCTCCAGCACCTTAACTCGCAGGAGTCTTCTCCAGCACTTAAACAAGAGACAGTTGCAAACTGCAACGTTACGCATAGGACAGACTTTGGTTCAATGCTTTGTCCGTGAGGCCTCTTTCAGTTTACCTGGGTCTAAACCTTGCATAAAAGAACAATAGCCAGCATTTCCGTTTCCCACAGTCTCAATTGTGGTCATAAGTTCTTCCTGTACGTACAAAGCTAATTCAGTGTGTTTTCTACGCAGCCTTGTGGGTCCAAATGTCCTTCTCTCACACACGCAGACAGACAGACATATGTGCACAACATACGTGCCCTTCTCTAGGGCATTTGACCAAACCTTTGCAAGGAGGAACATCAGCTCCGCTCCCAAGACCTCGGCAGTTTGAATGAAATATCATATTTTATGAAGGGATTTAATTGCCACCTAAATTGACTCTATGTTACCGCCCCAGCTATACCTGCCACTTAAGTCTTAATTACTCTTTTTTTCCTCAAGACGCTGATGTTGCGCCCTGCTTCGCGATTGCCATGGCTACAGCCGCGTAACCCGACATTTGTTCGCTTTCAAACTATTTCTCTTCCCGTCGGATTTTTGACATTTTCATTCTTCCGCTGGCTCTGCTTCTCGGGGGTTTTGGTACAAGTAGGCGCCTTGGATTCGGGAAAGGAGATGGATCGGTCGGGGAGAATATTTGTAGCTCAGGGTTGGAACGGTGGGGTCCCTGGTGCTCTCTGAGCTGGGTGGCTTCCTTGCAGGTAACGTCATCAGGGCTGGAAGGGAGTGGGGTTTGCCGAGGAGGAGGAGGAGGAGGAGGAGGAAGACTCTGGGACCCTTCTTGCTTTCTCAGCTTGATGGTTTTCTTGCAGACATCTCCTTACCAAACTAGGCTACATCATCAGTGCTAGAAGGGGATGGGATTTGCCAAGAGGAGGAGGAGGAGGAGGAGGAGGAGGAGGAGGAGGAGGAGGAGGAGGAGGAAGACTGTGGCTTCATCTTCAGTGCTAGAATGGGATGGGGTTTGCCAAAAGGAGGAGGAGGAGGAAGACTGTGGGGTCTCCTCCTCCCTCCTCCTCCCCCTCCTCCTCCTCTACACACGCATCCTTTTAGCACTGATGTTGATACTTAGATGGGTCATGAAATGTCTGAAAGAAAATTACCAAGTGCAGAGATAGATAGATAGATAGACAGACAGACAGAGATAGGTGATAGATAGACAGATAGACACAGACAGACAGACAAAGATAGATAGATGATAGATAGATAGATAGATAGATAGATAGATAGATAGATAGATAGATAGAAAAAGATGGATGGATAGATAGAATAGATAGATAGATGATAGATAGATAGACAGAGATAGATGATAGATAAGGTAGAAAAAGATGGATGGAGAGATAGATAGATGATAGATAGATAGATAGATAGATAGATAGATAGATAGATAGATAGATAGATAGATAGATAGACAGACAGAGATAGATGATAGATAAGGTAGAAAAAGATGGATGGAGAGATAGATAGATAGATAGATAGATAGATAGATAGATAGATAAGATAGAAAAAGATGAATAGATAGATAGACAGACAGATAAATAGAAATAGATGCAGTGATGGGATTCAGGCCCAGAACGGACTTCCGGAAGCGGCATCCACGCAGAGAACCGTCGGTTCACCTATTTGAATCCCACCCCTGTCTACATGGCCAATCCATTTCAGACTCTTTCACACCACTCTAGTGAGGAGCTGTTGCTGCCTTGCTACCCCATCTCTCTCTCATCGCAAAATGATTTTCAGACACGGCATTTTGTTCCGGGAGTGTGTGTGTGTGTGTGTGTGTGTAAAACAAGGTTTGTCGATAGCTTGGCGTGACACCCAAGGCCGAGAAGAATGCTCCCTTTTTATTTCAAATTGTCTGGAAAGTGATAGGTCACGCGAAGGAGGAGGGCCGATTCGGGATGCCTGAAATAAAAGCATTTAGATTTCTTGCGACATCTATTCCGCAATGTGCATTTCTGCTCTCTCTTCAAAAAAAAAACCCAGAAGAAAACACACAAAAAAAACCCTTTAAAAAACCAGACTGTTTGCTGTCCTACAGTCGGCTGAATTTCAAAGCTCCCGGTGACAGAAATAAATCAGCTCCGGGGAAGGTGAGGATTTGAACCTGAGTGCAAAATAATCTTCAACGTTTGATTGACTCCCATCACCCGCAATCCGCAAGGATGGGAAACTCTGGCAGAGAGAAGATGCCATTTGAGCAGAGGGAAAAATCACGGTAGCTGGTCCTCGACTTAATGGCCATTTGTTTAGTGACCGTTCAAAGTCACACCAGCCACCGGGGAAAAAAAAGTGCCTTGGGACCCTTTTTTCATACTTAACGACCGTCGCAGCATCACGTGAGCGAAATTCGGAGGCTTGGCCACCGGCTCGCATTTACGACGGGTGCGGCGTCCCCCGGGGTCACGCGATCCCCCTTTTTGCGACCTTCCGACGGGCAACGTCAATGGGGGAAAGCCAGGTTCACTTAACAGCAGCCGGCTTACTAACTTCACAGCTGCTGCGATTCTCTTAACGACCGTGGCAAAGAAGGTTGTAAAACGGGGCCAAACTCCTGAACGCCTGCCTCGCTCGGCAACGGAAATTCGGGGCTCCGTTGTGGTCGTACGTTGAGGACTACCCTTCTAGTACAGGTCGTCCTCGACATACAACGGTTCATTGAGTGACCTTTCAGATGAACGGTGCTGAAAATAAAACGACCGGCACGCTTAACGACCCTTGCTGAATTCCTGTGATCAAAATTAGGACGTTTGGCCACTGAGTCGTATTTATGATGGTCACGGTGTCCCGGGAGGGGGTCACGCGATCCCCTTTTGCAACCTTCTGACGAGCAAAGTCAGCGGGGGGGGGGGGGGGGAGAGCCGGTTTCACTTAACGGCCAGGTTACTGCAGGGTTTCACTTAACAACCGTGGCAAGGAAGATCGTAAAACACGAGGCAGAACTCGCTTAGCAGAAACATCTCGCTTAGCCACAGAAACGTCGGGCTCCACTGCGGCCTCAAGTTGAGGACCGCATATATATTTTGCTAGATTTTCAGTTTTGACTCAGCTGAAGACTTGATGATAATAATAATAATACAGTTATTGGAAGGGATCTTGGAGGTCATCTAGTCCAACCCCCCTGCTCAGGCAGGAAACCCTATGCCATTTCAGACTTCAGATCCCACTTTTTTCTCCCTTCTGGTGATCCGATTCTGGTGATCCGTTTTAAAATGGCTTCAAGCCTTCCTAACGTTTGAAAGCTCTTGCAGAGAAAGGATTATTATTATTTTTTTTAAAAAAAGGGGTTTGTTTTTTCCCCACACTTCTGATTTTTCTCAAATGAAGGGGAAACAAACAAAACCAACCAGATTTGCATCCTTGAGAGAGGGGAACCTGTTTGATCCTTGAGGATAAAATAACGCAAACACAACAGTGTGCCTTTCCGCTATTCTTCTCCGCGGTTCTGGGAAAGTCTGTCAGCTCTCCTGGGTCTCTCGGATGGATGCTGTGTCGTTTCAGAAAGAAGTCATTTTTTGTGTGCTCTGCTGCCTGTGCCACACACACACACACACACACACACACACACACACACACACACACACACAGCACACACCAGAGAGAGAGAGCCGTAGGTGGCTGGCTGGGGTTGGTATAACCCCCCTCTGAGCTACGCCACGCAGGGTGTCCCCAAACATTTAATTATTATTATTATTTTAGGCCCCAACCGAGCCATCTGCTTCCCCGTCTTGTCCACGTGAAGCATCTTTGAGACACAACGTGCTTTTCGAATCCCTGGATCCAATGAAAGAGATGGGATCCATCTATTTGGAGAATTATAATAGTTCCTTAAATAATTACCTGGCCCAATTTCTTTGGGCTTTCGTTGATGGGGGGGGGCGCGCGTTATTGTGTTTTTTCTGCGTTCCCCATTTGCATTGGGCCTTTATTTAAAAAAAAATCAAAATTAAAATTAACGGGCCCGCCCCGGCCAGCAGCTGAGATCATTTTATTGTCTTTTCCCTGTTTAAGGCCTGGTTCTGATACAGTCATGGGTTTAATGAGTTTAATCCGTGACTGATTAGGCTCCGTTTGTTTTGTGGGTTCTTCACGTGACACCCGGTTAACAAAAAGCTTCCTTCCTTCTTCTTTCTTTCTTTCTTTCTTTCTTTCTTTCTTTCTTTCTTTCTTTCTTTCTTTCTTTCTTTCTTTCTTTCTTCCTTCCTTCCTTCCTTCCTTCCTTCCTTCCTCTTTCTTTCTTTCTTTCTTTCTTTCTTCTTCTTTCTTTCTTTCTTTCTTTCTTTCCCTCCCTCCCTCCCTCCCTCCCTCCCTCCCTCCCTCCCCTCCCTCCTTTCTTTCTTTCTTCTTTCTTTCTTTCTTTCTTTCTTTCTTTCTTTCTTTCTTTCTTTCTTTCTTCCCTCCCTCCCTCCCTCCCTCCCTCCCTCCCTCCCTCCCTTCTTTCTTTCTTTCTTTCTTTCTTTCTTTCTTTCTT
>NW_028148371.1:0-32767 GCF_947247035.1 Vipera ursinii | reverse complement strand
AAACAAAGTAGTTGCTAAGTGAATTTTGCTCCATTTTATCACCTTTTGTGCTATAGTTGTTAAGTGAGTGATATGGTTGTTAAGTGAATCCGGCTTCCGCCATTGACTTTGCTGTCAGAAGGTCGCAAAACGGGATCATGTGATCCTGGGACACTGCGACCGTCATAAATATGAGTCAGTTGCCAAGCAACCGGATTTGAATCACATGACCCTGGGGATGCTGCAGCGGTCATTAAGTGTGAAAACTGGTTGTAAGTCACTTTTTCAATGTTGTAACTTTGAACCAAATGACTTGTGGTAAGTTGAGGCCAACCTCTATTTCATCCACTATTCAAGGGGTCGTATCCCACATTTCTCTTTGTGAAGGAAGTGTGTAGTGGGGTGCCCCAGGGCTCTGTTCTGGGCCCAGTGCTCTTCAACATCTTCATCAACGATTTGGATGAGGGGATAGATGGGGAACTCATCAAATTTGCAGACGACACCAAGCTGGCAGGAATAGCCAATACTCCAGAAGATAGGCTTAAGATACAGGAGGATCTGGACAGACTCGAACACTGGGCACTATCTAACAAAATGAAATTCAATGGTGAAAAAAGTAAGGTTCTACATTTAGGCAGGAAAAACCAAATGCATAGGTATAGTATAGGTGGTACCTTGCTCAATAGTAGTAACTGTGAGAGAGATCTCGGAGTCCTAGTAGACAATCACTTCAATATGAGCCAGCAGTGTGCTGCAGCTGCCAAAAAAGCCAACACAGTGCTAGGCTGCATTAACAGAGGGATAGAATCAAGATCAAGTGAAGTGTTAATACCACTTTACAATGCCTTGGTAAGGCCACACCTGGAATACTGCATTCCAGTTTTGGTCACCACGATGTAAAAAAGATGTCGAGACTCTAGAAAGAGTACAGAGAAGAGCAACAAAGATGATTGGGGGACTGGAGGCTAAAACAGATAGGGAACGGTTGCTGGAATTGGGTATGTGTAGTTTAATGAAGAGAAGGGTGAGGGGGGGACATGATAGCAGTGTTCCAGTATCTCAGGGCTCTGCCCAAAGAAGAGGGAGTCAGGATTTTCTCCAGAGCACCTGAAGGCAGGAGAAGAAGCAACGGATGGAAACTAGTCAAGGAGAGAAGCAACCTAGAACTAAGGAGAAACTTCCTGACACTGAGAACAATTAACCGGTGGAACTACCTGCCTCCAGAAGTTGTGGGTGCTCCAACACTGGAGGGTTTTAAGAAGAGACTGGCCAGCCATTTGCCTGAAATGGTATAGGCTTTCCTGCCTGAGCAGGGGGTTGGACTAGATGACCTCCAAGGTCCCTTCCAACTATATATATATATATTATTATATTATTATTATCCTGACAAACGTTCATAACTCAGTGCCATTGTAACTTTGAATGGTAAATAAATGAACTGCGGTTAAGTCAAACTATGCCCTCAAGTTTAGTTTGCAATTTGAAACGGTCACTAAATGAATACTTACTGAATATTTGACCACAGATCGAACAGGG
Organism: Vipera ursinii; assembly: GCF_947247035.1. Classification (NCBI taxonomy): domain Eukaryota; kingdom Metazoa; phylum Chordata; class Lepidosauria; order Squamata; family Viperidae; genus Vipera; species Vipera ursinii. Next base: position 31,252 of record NW_028148371.1, on the reverse strand, counting down.
CCCTCCTCACCTTTTCAAATAATAAGTGCGCTCTTTTTTAATTGCCTAGTCAAATTTGTCAGTTGCAACCTTTGTGTGAAAACGCATCCGGAGTATAAAAACCAAGCAGGATATTGCTAATATAAGCCAGCCGGCACAGGCTAATAAAAAAACAATCGGTGGGGGAGAAAAGAAATAAATATACATAATGTTGCGTAATATTTCCCCCCCCCCCCCAAAAAAAAAACAGGCGTTGACTTCTTAGTGTATTTTAGAGCAGGTTTAGTCCTGAAGAGAGATAGAGAGAGAGAGAGAGTCATTTTTACAATCTCTAAATACAAAGAGGTCGCTTGGGATCATTGTTCTTACCGGTGATAGAAGGATTAGGCCAAGAAATACTATAAAGAGACAGCCTTAATAAGCCGTTATATCCATTCGGATGCACAACTGTTCCTTTCTTTCTTCGGCCGTTGGGGGTCGTGGGGGGGGAAACAAGACTTAAACTGGACGCCCAAAATCCTGAACACTTTTGGTGGGTGTCTTATAAATAAATATTTTGTTTATTTACTGTTTTTACAAATCACTCAAAGCAACCAACACATCCAATACATTTTCCTCCTTCTATTTTCCCCAGCAACGACAATCCTGTGAGTTGGCTTAGGGAGAGGGAGGGAGGGAGGGAGGGAGAGAGAGAGACAGAGAGACAGAGAGACACACAGAGAGAGAGAGAGAGAGAGATTGGCCCAAAGTTACCCAGCTGGCTTTCATGGCTAAGGAGGTACTAAAACTCACCTTCTCCTAGTGATTGGCCCAAAGACACCCACCCAGGTGGGATCTAGAATTAAAGTGGGACTAGAACTCACCACGTCCTAGTGATTGAGTCAGTCACTCAACCAGGTGGGATCTAGAATTAAAGTGGGACTAGAACTCACCACATCCTAGTGATTGAGTCAGTCACTCAACCAGGTGGGATCTAGAATTAAAGTGGGACTAGAACTCACTGTCTCCTAGTGATTGGCCCAAAGACACCCACCCAGGTGGGATCTAGAATTAAAGTGGGACTAGAACTCACACGTCCTAGTGATTGAGTCAGTCACTCAACCAGGTGGGATCTAGAATTAAGGTGGGACTAGAACTCACTGTCTCCTAGTGATTGGCCCAAAGACACCCACCCAGGTGGGATCTAGAATTAAAGTGGGACTAGAACTCACCACGTCCTAGTGATTGAGTCAGTCACTCAACCAGGTGGGATCTAGAATTAAGGTGGGACTAGAACTCACTGTCTCCTAGTGATTGGCCCAAAGACACCCACCCAGGTGGGATCTAGAATTAAAGTGGGACTAGAACTCACCACGTCCTAGTGATTGAGTCAGTCACTCAACCAGGTGGGATCTAGAATTAAGGTGGGACTAGAACTCACTGTCTCCCAGTGATTGACCCAAAGACACCCACCCAGGTGGGATCTAGAATTAAAGTGGGACTAGAACTCACCACGTCCTAGTGATTGAGTCAGTCACTCAACCAGGTGGGATCTAGAATTAAGGTGGGACTAGAACTCACTGTCTCCTAGTGATTGGCCCAAAGACACCCACCCAGGTGGGATCTAGAATTAAAGTGGGACTAGAACTCACCACGTCCTAGTGATTGAGTCAGTCACTCAACCAGGTGGGATCTAGAATTAAGGTGGGACTAGAACTCACTGTCTCCCAGTGATTGACCCAAAGACACCCACCCAGGTGGGATCTAGAATTAAAGTGGGACTAGAACTCACCACGTCCTAGTGATTGAGTCAGTCACTCAACCAGGTGGGATCTAGAATTAAGGTGGGACTAGAACTCACTGTCTCCTAGTGATTGGCCCAAAGACACCCACCCAGGTGGGATCTAGAATTAAAGTGGGACTAGAACTCACCATGTCCTAGTGATAATTCAGTCATAATTGAAGGACGACCTAGAAGCAAACTGAGAAACTGTGTCTGCCACCAAAGGGTTGGTTTAGAGCCACACGCATTGTTGGAAAAGTGTGTCTAGACAGCAAACAAACAGCAAATTCATCCTTGCAATCTGAATCCTTAATCTAAGTTGGTTTGTTTCTCTTCCTTCAGGTGGGTTGCAAAGCTGCGATGGTGTTTTTCCAGTACTGCATCATGGCTAATTTCTTTTGGCTTCTGGTTGAGGGCTTGTATCTTCACACCCTCTTGGTCATCTCCTTCTTTTCAGAGAAGAAATACTTCTGGTGGTACATCGTCATAGGCTGGGGTATTGTATCTTTGTCATTTCCCTACACAGATGCCTTCCACACATTGCCTTTATTCTTGTACTTACTGGTTAGTTTATTTGCATCCCGCCTTTAATATTATTATAAATAACTCAAGGCTGCAAACATGTGTTAGACTCCTTACCCCTCCTGTTTTTCCCACCACAACCACCCTGTGAGGTAGGCTGGGCTGAGAGGGAGGGACTGGCCCAAAGTCACCCAGCTAGCTTTTGTACCTAAGGCTGGATTAGAACTCGTCTCCTCGGGTTTGGTTCAAAGTCATAAAGCAGGACTAGAACTCACTGTCTCCGGGTTTCTAGCCTCGTGCCTTAACCACTAGACCACTGATTGGTCTGAATGCTCTGGCATTTGATTAGTCCATAGTTACCCAGTTGGTTTCTGTGCCTAAGACAGAACTAGAACTCGCCATCTCCTGGTGTCTGGCTCAAAGTCACCCAGTCAGCTTTCATACCTAAGGTGATAGTAGAATTCACAATCTCCTGGTGATTGGCCTCAAAGTCACCCAACTGCTTTTTGTGGCTAAGGCAGGACTAGAACTCACGGTCTCCTAGCGTGTAGCCTGGTGCCTTAAATACTAAATCAAACTGTCTTTATTTATTATGATATTACTTTATTTATTTAAATGGTTGGCTGCTATTAGTCTTAGAATTCTTTCACCCCTAACACGCTTGACCAGTGATGGTGGAGCCGTAGTCTCCGGGATGGAGAAAGCTTGGGGATGGTGTCCACATAATAAAGGTAAAGGTTCCCCCACACAGGCGTGCTAGTCGTTTCCGACTCTAGGGGCCGGTGCTCATCTTCGTTTCAAAGCCGAAGAGCCAGCGCTTGTCCGAGGACGTCTCCGTGGTCATGTGGCCGGCATGACTAGACGCCAAAGGCGCACGGAACGCTGTTACCTTCCCACTGTAGTGGTCCCTATTTTTCTACTTGCATTTTCACGTGCTTTCGAACTGCTAGGTTGGCAGAAGCTGGGACGCATAACAAGCACTCACTTTGTTACGCAGCACTCGGGATTCGACCCGCCAAACTGCCGACCTTCTGATCGACAAGCTCAGCGTCCTAACCCACTGAGCCACCACGTCCCTTATGTCCACATAATACATTAACGTTTTTACGAGGAAACCAGAATGTTAGAATTGTGGTCCTGCTGAAACTCAGTTTGTAAACAGCATTTTTAATTCCTCAAACTAGAGAGTTTTCCCTTGTAATAATTATGAGCATTGAATTATGTCTGAATTTATCTCAACACAGGTAGTCCTCAACAGATGGTCACAACTGAGTCCAAAATGTCGGTTGCTAAGTGAGTCAGTTGTTCAGTGAGTTTTGCCCCATTTTACGATCTTTCTGGCCACTGTGGCTAAGTGGATCACCGCAGTTTTCAAGTTAGCAACACAGTTGTTGTGTGAATCTGGCTTCCCTGTTGGCCTTTGCTTGACAAAAGGTCGCCAAAGGCGTTCACGTGACCCTGGGATGCTGCAACCGTCATAAGTACGAGTCAGTTGCCGAGTGCCCAAATTTTGATCACGTGACTATGGGGATGCTGCAATGGTCGTAAGTGTGAAAAACAGCCGTAAGTCATTCTTTTCAGTGCTGTTGTACTTTTGAACGGTCACTAAATGAGCTGTCGTAAGTTGAGGACTACCTGTAAGTAGGTAATGAAGGCCATTTCCCACGTCTTCCTATATAATAATAGTATTCAAAGTGGTGTCCTGCAGGCAAAATAATGTTGTGGTGCTAATTTGGCACATGTGATAGTGCGGCTTCTCGGCTGTTGTTGTTCTGCCTTATGCACCATTTTTAGGGTGTGCAATTACAAAAATGTGACAAATCCTTAATTCTGTGTTGTCAGGTGCTCCAATGCTTTTCATCTTGGCTTGGACCGTCACGAGGATCCACTATGAAAATACGGGGTAAGCAGGCATCTCCGTTCCGCTTTTATCCAGCTGAAGGAGCGTGCGGCGCTTGGAAAGAGGCTATGGGGGTACTCCTCAACTTACGACCGTCATCGAGCCTGCAACAACAGCTGGAAGTCGGTGGAGCATAGCCCTTTTTTATTATTTTTAATTTTTATTTTAATTCCATTTATATCCCGCCCTTCTCCGAAGACTCAGGGCGGCTTACAAGCTTAGCAATAGCCTTCATTCTATGTATATCCCTGCTTATTAGGGCTTTCACACACACCCCCAAGCGGCATTATTACAAAGTCAGCTTAATTGCCCCCAACAATCTGGGTCCTCATTTTACCTACCTCGGAAGGATGGAAGGCTGAGTCAACCTTGAGCCTGGTGGGATGCGAACCTGCACTAATTGCAGGCAGCTGGTGTTACTTAAGGAGGCTTTAGCCCACTGAAGTCCACCAAGGCTCTTTCAAGCCGTGTGGTCCTTTGGGGGATTTTGATCTTCAAGATCTGGGGATTTCAGCTCAAACCTGGACTTTCCACAACTCACTGGAGAAGCAAGGGGAAAAAAACTAAGCCAGACTTGCAATATTCTGTTATTGCAGCTAGTCCTCTACTGTAGTTATGACCGCTTGCTTGGCAAACTTGTTCGAAGTTACAACCTGGCTGCCCCAGGCTACTTAGGTTACAGATTCAAAGTCTTGATGTCCCTCCCTCTGCCCCTTACAATCACATGATCACTTTCCTTCCTTCCTTCCTTCTTTCTCTCTTCTTTCTTTCTCTACATCTCTCTCCTTCCTTCCTTCTTTCCATCCTTCATTTCTTTCTTTCCTTCCCTCCCTTTCTCTCTCTTTCTCTCTTTCTTTCTCTCTCTCTCTTTCCCTCCCTTCCTTTCTCTTTCTTTCTTTCATTCTTTCTTTCTTTCCCTCTCCCCCTTTTTCTTTCTTTTTCTCTTTCTTCCTTTCTTTCTCTTCCTTCCCTTTCTTTCTCTCTCTCTCTCTCTTTCCCTCCCTTCCTCTTCCTCTCTTTCTTTCTTTCTTTTCTTTCTTTCTTTCTTTCTTTCTTTCTTTCTTTCTTTCTTTCTTTCTTTCTTTCTTTCTTTCTTTCTCTCTCTTTCCCACCCTTCCTCTTCCTTCCTTCCTTCCTTCCTTCCTTTATTTATTTATCTTCTTTCCCTCTTTCTTTCTTTTTCTTCCTTCTTTCTTTTTTCTATCTTCTTTCTTTCTCCATCTCTTTTCTTCTCCTCCTCCTCCTCCTCCTCTTCTTCTTCAAAACATAAAACATTGGTGCAGTAAAAGTTGAAACATTAAAATGTTAATTTAGGGCTATTTGCAGCCTCCCACAACCATAATTTTTGACACTATTTTTTGTTGGAAACCAGCACTTATTTCCAATTTCTGACCAAAAAAATGCCCAACCATAACAATGGATTCACTTAATGACCACAGTAGTGGTTGCTGAACAGTCCCAGTGTTGACTTAACAAGCATGTTTGTTTAATAGCCGGTGTAAGAAAAAGGTTGGAAAATTGAGCCCAATCATGCGATCACCTGTTTAACGACCAACACAAATTACAGGCTCAATTCTGATTTTAACTCGAGGACTATCTTTATAGCCTGCATTTCGGCGGGCTTGTGGGACATTCCAGTTATGTATTTTAGTTGTGTCATTTTAATCAAAATCATATTTTTTTTCTGTTTGCTTCCTCTGTGACCCCTTGAGTTTGATCTAATTTGATAATTTGACAATTTCTTTTCAGTTGCTGGGATTTAATCGAATCTCCGTATTGGTGGATTATCAAAGCTCCCATTTTGGTTTCTATATTGGTAAGGAATTTAGGTTTTTCGTTTTTTCGTTTTTTTCACCGCCTAACCTGGAGTCTCCAAACTTGGCAACTGTAAGATTTTCGGACTTCAACTCCCAGCCTGCCTGGCTGAGGAATTCTGGGAGTTGAAGTCCACAAGTCTTAAAGTTGGAGAATCCTGATCTAAATACATTGAAATAGCTTCCTTCGTCTCCATAGTTTGATTCTGTATAAATGAACAGTAGGTCCTCGACATACGACCACAATTGAATCTAAAACCGCCATTACAAAGCAAAACAGTTGTTATGTAAAATTTTGCCCCATGTAGTCTTTCTTCGTTGTTAAGTGAATCACTGCAATTGTCAAATTAGTCACATCGTTGTTAAGTGAGTCAGGCTTCCCCGTTGACTTTGTTTGTCAGACGGTCGCAAAAGGGGATCACGTGACCCCGGGACAGTGCGACCGTCATAAATATGAGTCAGTGTCTGAATTCTGATCACGTGACCATGGGGATGCTGCAATTGTCGTAAGCGTGAAAAATGACCATAAGTCTTTTTTCAGCGATATGGTACCTTTGAACCATCACTGAATGAACTGTTGTAAGTTGAGGACTACCCTGTTTGATTCTGTGCAAATAAACAGTAGAAATGGTCTTTGACTTATGGCCACAATTAAACCCAAAACCTCTACTGCTAAGCAAGACAGTGGTTAAGTGATTTTTGCCCCATTTGACAACTTTTCTTGCCACTGTTGCTAAGTGAATCACTTCAGTTGTTAAGTTAATCACACGGTTGTTAAGTGAATCTGGCTTTGCCCTCCTCAGTTTTCCTGTAAGAAGGAAAATGGAGAGATCTCCTTCACACCTACTTAATAAATGCAGCCGAGCCCAAAGATAAAATTGTCAAAATATATTGTAAGAGACAAAAACAGTCCTAGAATGGCACTGAAAAACGTAATTTATGACCAGTCCTCACAGTTATGACCCTTATAACAACCTCACTGTCATATGATCAAAATTTGGGCACTTGGCAACTGGCATGTATGGATGCTGGGTTGCGTGGTCCCGAGGTCATGTGATCACCATTTGTGTCCTTCCCAGCTGGCTTCCGACAAGCAAAGTCAGTGGGGGGAACCAGGATTCACTTAATGACTGCCTGACTCACTTAATGACTCCCCAATTCACTTAATACCCGCCAGATTTACTTAATGACACCAGATTCACTGAACTGTAGTGACTTCTTGGTGACGGTGGCAAAAAAAGGTTTTAAAATCTTGCTTAGCCACGGAAATTTTGCTCCCAATTCCGGTCATAAATTGAGGACTACCTGTACAATGTCAGTTTCCTATTTATTTATAATGAGACTTGTATGCCGACCTATCTCCCGAAGGACCCAGGGCGGCTAACAACAATAAAATACAAATAAATACAAACATTAAAAAAGAATTAAATTGTGTCAAAGTCCCACTAAAACCAATAAAAACATTTAAAATCATAATTAAAAACCCCATTATCATCAGTCAGGGTCGGCCTGTTGGAAAAGATATGTCTTAAGGTCACAGCGAAAGGACCGAAGGTCTGGGGCCATCTGGAGCTCCCGGGGGAGTTGATTCCACCAAGAAGGTGCCCCAACAGAGAAGGCCCTCGCCCTGGGGGTCGCCAGCCGACATTGTCTGGCCGACGGCACCCTGAGGAGACCCTCTCTGTGTGAGCGCACAGGGCGATGGGAAAATGTTCCTGGCAGCAGACGGTCCAGCAAATATCCCGGGCCTAAGCCATGTAGAGCTTTATAGGTAAGAACCAGCACCTTGAATCTCACCCGGAGGGCAACCAGTAGCCAATGCAGCTCACGCAGGAGGGGTGTAATATGGGAGTATCGGGATTCTGCACCAGCTGAAGCCTCCGGGTGGTCTTCAAGGGCAGCCCCATGTAGAGAGCATTGCAGTAATCTACCCGGGAGGTGACGAGTGCATGAGTGACCGTACGTAAGGCATCTCGGTCCAGATAGGGGCGCAACTGGCGCACCAGGCGAACCTGGGCAAATGCCCCCCTGGCCACGACTCCTATATGATGTTCCAAATCGAGTCTTGCATCCAGGAGGACGCCTAAGTTGCGCGCCCTATCAATGGGAGGCAACACCTCTCCCCCCATAACCAAAGATGGTAAATCTTGAACAACATGAGATGCCGATACGTAGAGCCACTCGGTCTTGGCCGGGTTGAGTTGGAGCTTATTCTTCCCCATCCAGACTCGTACCGCTTCCAGGCACCGGGACATCATGTCGAGGGCATCACTGGGTTGGTTCGGGGTGGAGATGAAAAGCTGGGTATCATCCGCATATTGATGATACCTCACCCCGAAACCACGGATGATCTCGCCCAGTGGCTTCATATAGATGTTGAACAGGAGGGGATAGAGGACCGACCCCTGAGGTACCCCACAATCAAGGAACCTCGGGGTTGACCTCGAAACCACGGATGATCTCGCCCAGTGGCTTCATATAGATGTTGAACAGGAGGGGATAGAGGACCGACCCCTGAGGTACCCCACAATCAAGGAACCTCGGGGTTGACCTCGAAACCACGGATGATCTCGCCCAGTGGCTTCATATAGATGTTGAACAGGAGGGGATAGAGGACCGACCCCTGAGGCACCCCACAATCAAGGAACCTCGGGGTTGACCTCTGCCCTCCTGCCAACACCGTCTGCGAACGGCCCGAGAGGTAGGAGGAGAACCACCGTAAAACCACCGTATGCCTTTTGCCTGTCTATTTTTCTGAAAAATGTCTCAGAAATAGATGATCAATATCTGTAATTCTCTACGTGGATTTTCTCCTCTGCACAATATGTTCAACAGGTCAATTTCGTGCTCTTTATCTGCATCATTCGGATCTTGGTTCAGAAGCTTCACTCTCCAGATGTCGGGCGAAATGAAGCAAGCCAATATTCGTAAGTTCAGACCTGTGGGGTGAGGGTCATCCGAAAACCCCGTGGTTTCTCCTGAGCCAGCCTCCTTGAATCTGAGTCAGGATCGGAGACCCCTGCAGAGAGAGTCTCACAAAAAAAGGGGGGTGGGTACAATCGTGCAGTTAAGCTCCGCCCCATTTTAATGTGCATGACAAGCAGTCCTCGAGTTACAGCCACAATGGAGTCCCAGATTTTCCCTGCTAAGCAAGACGGTCATTAAGTGAGTTTGGCCCCGTTTCTCGAACTTTCTTGCCACAACTGTTAAGTTAGTCACACGGTCGTAAAGCGAATCAATGGTTTTCCCCACTGACTGTTTGTCAGAAGGTTGCAAAAGGAGATCATGTGACCCCGGGACATGGCAACCTCCAAGGCCCCTTCCAACTTTGCTATTCTTCCATCCTGTGAGGGTCTCCTGTTTCAGCGGGGGGGTTGGACTAGAGGACCTCCAAGGCCCCTTCCAACACTTATTCTGCAACTAGCTAAAGCACAAAACTCCATTCCGGGCCCTGATAATCTCCAGTTTTTCTCTTGCTCAGGAGACTAGCCAAATCTACTCTTCTTCTCATCCCTCTGTTTGGTATCCATTACATCATATTCGCCTTTTTCCCGGACACCGTCAAGAAAGAAGTGCTCTACGTCAAGCTGGTCTTCGAACTTGTTTTGGGGTCCTTCCAGGTGAGCCCTCCGTCATCCCCATAGCCCAGGGTTTTCCAGACTTGGTGACTGTAAGACTTGTGGACTTCAACTCCCATAATTCCTCAGCCAGGAATGTCCACAAGTCTTAAGGTGGCCAAGTTTGGAGAGCCATCGTTCTTTCCTAGAATACGCAGTGTCAGAGAGAGCCTGGGGTCCAAACGGGGGTGGGTGGGTGGCATTTTATGCCCGGGGGGCTTTGAGCCATAGAATTTCCACCCCCCCCCCAAACAGTAGGTGCTGAGACGGAAGAAGGAGGGAGGGAGGGTCGGAAGAAGAAGGGAAGAATTAGGAGGAGAGGAAGAGAAAGAAGGAGAGGGAGGAAAGGAGAAAAGAAAAAGAAAGAAAGAAAGAAAGAAAGAAAGAAAGAAAGAAAGAAAGAAAGAAAGAAAGAAAGAAAGAAAGAAAGAAAGAGAAAAGAAAGAAAGAAAGAAAAGAAAGAGAGGAAGGAAGGAAGGAAGGAAGAAAAAGAAAGAGAAAGAAGAAAGAAAGAAAAGAAAGAAAGAAAGAAAGAAAGAAAGAAAGAAAGAAAGAAAGAAAGAAAGAAAGAAAGAAAGAAAGAAAGAAAGAAAGAAAGAAATTAAGAGGGAGGGAGGGAAAGGGGTTCCAGCTTCTAGCATGGATGATGTTATGTAGTTGGATCATGAAATGTTTCAAGGAAACTACCAACCTCAGTCCTCCTCCTCCTCCTCCTCCTCCTCCTCTTCCTCCTCCTGCTTTCCCAACCCCTTCCCCCTCCTCCTCCTCCTCCTCCTCCTCCTCCTCCTCAACCCATTCCCTTCCAGCACTGAAGGCGTTACCTAGCTGGGCCACGAAACGTCTGCAAAAGTACCCCCAAGCTCAGAATGCACAACAATGTGCCATGCACCGCATCCTGCACGGAGTTTGCCTCGCTGAAATCCTTTTCCTCTCCCCCCCCCCTCTCTTCTCTCTCAGGGCTTCGTCGTGGCTGTGCTGTATTGCTTCATCAACGGCGAGGTAAGAGGTTGGAAGAGTTGTTCGCCACAGGGTTTCAGGGTTTCAGCTTCCGAAGTTAATCATTTTTCTTTTTGCTGTCGTGCCAGCTAATGCAAGGCTTAAATTTAATTACATTTGCTTTTTAATTTTGCAAGGTCAACGGGGCGTTTCAAGGAAGGGGCTGGTGTGCATCCCATAACAACAGAGTAAGAATTTCTGCAATAACTTAGGAACCTGGCCAAGGGTGCAAAGCCTAATCTGAATAATTATAAAGCAATCTCTCTCTGATAACTGCCTGATGTAAGATAAATCTAGAAGCCAGGGCTTATTTTTTAATTACTACTCGATTTTAATGCAAAGTGGCTCTGATTAAATTTGAGTTTCCAGATTAGTCCCGACAGACAAAGAATATCAGCCCAATAAAATGCGTCTTGAAAAATTGAAATTGCCCCTGGAGTTTGTCCAGCAGTTGCATGGGTACAGATAGTCCTTGATTTACAACATTTCATCTAGTGGCTGTTCAAAGTTAAAAGGTAAAGGTAAAGTTTCCCCCCGCACATGCGTGCTAGTCGTTTCCGACTCTAGGGGCCGGTACTCATCTCTGTTTCAAAGCCGAAGAGCCAGCGCTTGTCCGAGGACGTCTCCGTGGTCATGTGGCCGGCATGACTAGACGCCAAAGGCGCAGAGCGCTGTTACCTTCCCACCGTAGTGGTCCCTATTTTTCTACTTGCATTTTTACGTGCTTTCGAACTGCTAGGTTGGCAGAAGCTGGGACGAGTAACAGGCGCTCACTCTGTTACGCGGCACTCGGGATTCAACCCGCCAAACTGCCGACTTTCTGATCGACAAGCTCAGCGTCCTAACCCACTGAGCCACCGCGTCCCTTCAAAGTTACAACAGCGCTAAAAAAAGTGACTTATGACCGTTTTACACACACACAACCGTTGCAGCATCCCCAGGGTCACGTGATCAACATTCAGACGTTTGGTAACTGACTCATACTTATGACGGTCCCAGTGTCGCAGGGTCAAGCAATCCCCTTTTGTGACCTTCTGACAAAGCTAGTGGGGAAACCAGATTCACTTTACAACCGTGTTACTAACTTTAACAACTGCAGTGATTCACTTAACAGCTGTGGCAAGAAAGGTCGTAAAATGGGACGAAATTCACTTAATTGTCTTGCTTAGCAACAGAAATTTTGGGCTCAGTTGCGGTCATAAGTCAAGGACTATCTGTACTTCCTTAAAAATGCCCAGGGTTAGTGGGAATTGCCTTCCATCTGCAAGAGAGGACTAGAATTCTCAGCTCCTGGTCTTTAGCACATTTTCCCAAGGAAATCCTGCTGCTGGTGCTCAAAAAAAACCATCTAGTGCTTTCAGTTGTCTGAAGCACTGCAGGCAGTCCTCAACTTACGACCATAGCGCTAAAAGACGTAAATTCCAAATTCTGCAGACATCTAAGCAAAATAATTATTATTATTATTATTATTATTATTATTATTATTATTATTATTATTATTATTATTATTATTATTATTATTAATTTAATTTGTATACCGCCCTTCTCCCGAAGGACTCAGGGCGGTGAACAGGGCAATACATATTAAAAAACAAGATACAAAAATTAAAAACGATTAAACAACAATGCCCATGAATAAGTTAGAACACATTAAAAAAGGTTAAAACAAATTTATAAAACCCAACCCCATCCCATCAGGCCAGGCCAGCTTGTTCGAAAAGGTAGGTTTTGAGATCGCGCCGGAAGGAGCGGAGGTCAGGTGCCATCCGGAGCTCAACCGGAAGATGGTTCCATAAATCCGGCGCGCCCACAGAGAACGCCCTCCCCCTGGGGGCCACCAGTCGGCATTCTCTGACCGGTGGCACCCTGAGGAGGCCCTCTCTGTGGGAGCGTACTGGGTGGAGGGAAGTTGACGCCGGCCGCAGGTGCTCCCCAAGGTATTCCAGACCCATGCCATGTAGGGCTTTGTAGGTCATTACCAAGACCTTGAATTCCACCCGGAAGACAACTGGAAGCCAATGCAGCTCACGGAACAGAGGTGTAACATGGGAGTGTCGGGAAACTCCCAACACAACTCTCACGGCTGCATTCTGTACCAGTTGGAGCCTCCGAGTGGTCTTCAAGGGTAGCCCCATGTAGAGAGCGTTGCAGTAGTCCAGACGAGAGGTCACGAGCGCGTGAGTGACCGTACGTAAGGCATCCCGGTCTAGATAGGGCTGCAACTGGCGCACCAGGCGGACCTGGGCGAAGGCCCCACAATTCGGGCCCTTAGCAGAACCAGCTAATGTGGAGCAGGGGGTTGGACTAGAAGACCTCCAAGGTCCCTTCCAGCTGTCTTCTGATTGATTGAGGACTACCCGTAACCTATTTTTCTCTCCTGTGCCTTTCTCCTTTCCTTCCCTATCTCAGGTTCAAGCCGAAATGAAACGCAAATGGCGTAGGTGGCATCTGGAACGCTTCCTGGGTGCGGACATGAAGTATCACCACCCATCCGTTGGAAGCAGCGGCACCAATTTTAGCACCCAGATCTCCATGCTGGCCACCTGCAGTCCCAAAACGCAACGCAGCTCCACTTTTCAAGCCGAAAAGTCTCTGGTTTGAGAGGCAGAAACCAAAGCCTGACCAGCTAACCACGCTTGGTCGTGTAAGAGGCAAAGAAATGCGATTGCAACAGTATTTTGGCATTATTATTATTATTTAAGCCCATTTGTGCAAGCAGACTGGGACAACATTCTGGGACCCAGAGACTCGGAACAAGAAAGGTTAAATCTGGACAGATTCCTCCTTTTTTTCCCCCCCTTCTGGAATCGAAGAGCGTTGCTCACAGCTTTGAAGGTGAAGACTTGAGGGCTTGTGGGGGTTTTTTTTGCAAGACGTCTCTGCCAGCTTCTACTGGTCTGGCTGGAATGTACAGGAACAAATGGAAGAGCAGCTGTGGGGAAAAAATAAACGTTTCGCCGATGACCTTGCCTACTTGGATCATGAAATGTCTGCAAAAAAACCCCCACAACTGAGCTCAGAGAGAACCAAGGACCCCAAAGGCCTTCCTCCTCTTCTCTTTTCCTCTTTATTTTCCTCCTCCTCCTCCTCCTCCTCCTCCTCCTCCTCTCTGCAAACCTCACTCCCTTCTAGCCCTGATGAGGTTACCTAGTTGGGTCACGAAACGTCTGTAACAAAATCACAAAGCTCAGAGAGCACCAAGGAAACAGGGTTCTCCTCCTCTTCCTCCTCCTCTTCCTCCTCCCCCCCCAGCACTGAAGATGTTACCTAGTTGGATCATGAAATGTCTGCAAGAAAACCACCCAGCTCAGAGAGCCCCAAGGACTTCACCCAATTATTTCATTTGCTAGCAGATTCCACAAGAAAAGACCCAAAGGTGGGGATCGTGTTCTTTAGCCACTAGAATCCAAATCTGTTCCTTTCCTTCCCCGCCCCCCCCTTTTTTTTTTGCTAGTGGATTTCAGAACCCAGAAACCCATCTTTGTTCAGTGGGAGACCTTTTTTTTTTTCTATACAGAAACTTCCTGGACCTTGAGCGCTGAAATACAGGTAGTCCTCAACTTACGACCAGTTGCTTAACAAACTTTTGACATTACAGTGGACTTCCCAAAGCTACTTAAGTCCCATTTTCAGAGTTACGACACTCACACAGCTTCCCCCAGGCAGGTGGTTGCATTTTCAGTACTTGCAACCGGCTCATTTGCAACGTCCTGTGGTTATAGGACCACAATTTTGTGAGGTGGTTTACCAGTTCCTGGCATTAATTTCCAGTTTCTGGCAAAAAAAAAAAAACTGCAAAAAACCGCCAATTGGGGAAAATATTCAGTGTGGTTCACTTAACGACTGTGGCATTTGCTTAATGAGAATGTCCTAAAATCAGGTCCTGTCATGTGATGCCTTGTCTGCAATGACATACAGTCATAATTCTGTGCTCGGTTCCAATCATGTGACCACATTTGACTTATAACCACAATTCAACCCAAAGTTTTCATTGCAAAGCAAGACAAGTGACTTTTCCCCCCGCATTTTATGAGGTTTCTTGCCACAGTTGTTAAGTGAATCACTCCAGTTGTTCAGTTTATAACACGGTTGTTAAGTGAATCCAGCTTCCCCCATTGACTTTGCTCATCAGAAGGTCGCAAAAGGGGATCATGTGACCCCGGGACCCTGCGACTTTCATAAATACGAGCCAGTCGCCAAGCATCCAAATTTTGTTCTGGGATGCTGCAACGGTCGTAAATGTGGAAAACGGTCGTAAGTCCACTTTTTTCAGTGCCACTGTAACTTCAAACGGTCACTAAACGAATGAGGGCTACCTGTACTACTGTAGCAGCTTCTAAATTGTAGGAATTAGAAGCTGTTGGTGCTAGAAGTGAAGATCTTTCCAAATTCACAACGTATTTCTGATTAGTGTTGGGTCTGGACCCACAGATGATAGCCAAGCTGCAAATGTTGGTTAGAAAAAGTTCACACAACACGTTGTCAAACCTGCAAGCAGCACTTCTTGATAAGGTATGAAGTCTTCATACATCCAGGCTGAGGAAGATCCTTCTCCAAACCTTGACTGACCAACACTGACCATTTTTCAGTGGTGATTAGCTTCTGTGCTCATTTGCCATGATCCAAGGTCATGTCCTGTGGTCCAGAGGTCCATCACCATTGGATGGATACATACTACCCACGAAAGCCTCCATTGATAGTAGATCGTTTCGGTTTCTCTTGATATATCTCTGAAGAACACCAAGATGGAGAAGAACATTGTTGGTTTCCATCTCCTTCACTGTTGTACCATAAAGCTCACAAGGATGAAAATTGAGAAGATAACCAACGGATGTGGACATTTTTGGAGAACCTACCATCTCTTGCTACCTGTTTTCAACGTAGGAGCTGAGGAACACCTAACTTCGATGTTCAACCAATCTTCAGTCAATAGTTCTCCACTGTGGCTTCCATCTTGTAAATATTTCAGACCTGTCCAGACCACCATCTGAAATCTCAACGTATTTTTTTTTCAGTGGTATTTCACATTTCCACCCATTATGATTTTTCTATATAAGAAAAATCCATCAAACGTGCAAAGACTTCTCATTTCTATGGACGGACCCCTCTGTTATTTATTGAGCCGGAACTGTAAATATGAGCTTTCCATGGATTCATCTCAGGTTTTGGGTTTTTTTTAAAAAAAAAAAAATAAAAATTCAGAATAGTGACGTGGAGATGAGTAGGACCAAGTGATTTTTTTTGTGTGAATATCATTGCCAAAAAAATAAAGTTACTTCACATCGTTGGAGAGAAGGATGGCTGTATGCAACTGAGTTCACATTAGTATTAAAGTATTTATGTAAAATTATGCTGAGCGTAGGAAAGGCAGCTGGATCTGAAATCCATTGATTTGTAGACTTGGTCATTAATTTTTCACAATTTTGTAGTTTGGCTGAGGGTTGCCCAGTGTGGGCTGTCCAACTCCAGATATACTTATTGGAAGGAACTAAGCATATTATAACATCTCTTCTTTCATTGCTGCCGCCTCTCACAAAGGTGAAAGTATAACAGAATAAGTGTTAGAAGGGACCTTGGAGGCCATCAAGTCCAACCCCCTGCTCAGGCAGGAAACCCTATACCATTTCAGACAAATGGCTGTCCAGTCTCTTCTTAAAAACTTCCAGTGTTGGAGCATTCACCACTTCTGGAGGCAGGTAGTTCCACTGGTTAATCTAACTGTCAAGAAATTTCTCCTTAGTTCCAGGTTGCTTCTCTCCTTGATTAGTTTCCATCTGTTGCTTCTTGTCCTGCCTTCGGGCGCTTTGGAGAATAAATTGACCCCCCCCTCTTCTTTGTGACAGACTCTTGAATATCACCCACTAAATTTATTATTGAATAAAAGTTAGGCTGACAGTTTTGGAGATGTTGTGGACATTGGCAGAAACAGAATTTAGATGACTGGAGAAATTCCAACTTCCCAACTATTCTTTCAGCAACTTTGAGGCAGTTTGGTCTAGTGGCTAAGGCTCCAGGAATAGACAATGGGAGACGGTCAGTTCTACTCTTGCCTTAGGCATGAATGGGGGCTGGGTCACCTAGGGCCAATCGCCAGGAGATCTTGAATTCTAATCCCATCTTAGGCATGAAAGCCGGCTGGGTGACTTTGTGACAATCAACCAGGAGATGGTGAGTTCTAGTCCTGCTTTAGGAAAGAAAACTGCCCAAGTGGAACAATCACCAGGAGACTGTGAGTTCTAGTCCCACCTCAGATATGAAAGCCGGCTGGGTGACTTTGGGCCAATCACCAGGAGCCAGGAAGTTCTAGAGATATGAAAGCTGGCTGGGTGACTTGGGGCCAATCACCAGGAGATGGTGAGTTCTAGTCCAAATTTAGACATGAAAGCCGGCTGGGTGACTGGGCCAATCACCAAGAGACGGAGTTCTAGAGATATGAAAGCTGGCTGGGTGACTTTGGGCCAATCACCAGGAGATGGTGAGTTCTAGTCCCAATTTAGACATGAAAGCCGGCTGGGTGACTTTAGGCCAAGCACCAGGAGACAGGGAGTTCTAGTCCCACCTTAGACATGAAAGCCGGCTGAGTGACTTTGGGCCAATTACCAGGAGTCAAGGAGTTCTAGTCCCACCTGAGGCATGAAAGCCAGCTGGGTGACTTTGGGCCATTCCCTCCTTCCCAGCCCAGCACATGGAAGAGGAAGGAGAAGGAAGCCACCTTATTAGGTATGTTAAATGCCTGGAGTTATTTCTCAAAATGATAACGATGGCATAAAAATAAATAAATCAAAATTCAGCAAATCCATCTCCCTTCTCAGAGCAAGTCAGAATGAAGAACGACACGGATAGTCCTCAACTTACACTCATTCATTTAGTGACAATTCAAAGTTCTAACAGCACTGAAGAAGGGACTTATGCCCATTGCAGCTTCCCCCGTGGTCACGTGATCAAAATTCAGACACTTGGCAACTGACTCACATTTATGACAGTTGCAATATCCCAGGCTCATGGAATCCCCTTTGGCAATCTTCCGACAAGCAAAGTCAAGGGGAAAGCCAGATTCACTTAGCGACCGTGTTACTAAACAACCACAGTCGCTCACTTTACAACTGGGTCAAGCAAGGTCCTTAACATGGGGCGAAACACTGTCTCCCTTAGCAACGGAAATGTTAGGCCCAGTTCTCTAATAATAATAAAGTTGGAAGGGACCTTGGAGGTCATCTAGTCCAACCCCCTGCTCAGGCAGGAAACCCTATACCATTCAAGTGAAATGGCTGTCCAGCCTCTTCTGAAAAACTTCCAGTGTTGGAGCATTCACCGCTTCTGGTGGCAAGCTGTTCCACTGGTTAATTGTGCTTACTGTCAGGAAGTTTTTCCTTAGTTCCAGGTTGCTTCTCTCCTTGGATAATAATAATAATAATAATAATAATAATAATAATAATAATAATAATAATAATAATAATAATAATAATAATAATAATAATAATAATAATAATAATAATAATAATATGATGATGATGATGATGATGATGATGATGATGCTTGTCCTGCCTTCCGGCGCTTTGGAGAATAGCTTGACACCTTCTTCTTTGGGGCAGCCCCTGAGATACTGGAACACTGCTTTCATGTCACCCCTCACCCTTTTTAGTTCCTATGCAGCTTGCCTTCTTGCAAATTTTCTGTCTCCTACCAAGAAAATATATATATATTTCTTCCCCTAAGTGATTTCCAGCAGCTTTCGCTTAAATAATCCTCTCCGCAGCCTTTCATTTCTCTCTCGGCTGAGTTGAAGGATAGTGAGAAAAGCCGAAAAGCCAGCCACGTAACAGATGCAATTTGCTCTTAGTCTCTTCCTCATTCCTGCAAAGGCAGCTTATGACCCTGTACAGGCAGTTCTCGGCTTGTGACTATAATTGGAATCAGAGTTTCCATAGCTAAGCCAAGAAAGGCAGTCATTAAATGAGCAACAGCTGATTTCCTGGCCATTTTTGACCTGATTGTTGAGGGAATCAGTGCAGTTGTTAAATGAATCACATAGTCATTAAGTGAATCCAAACCCCCCCCATTGTCTTTGTTTGTCAGAAGTCAGCTGGGAAGTTCAGAAATAGTGACCGTGTGATCCTGAGGTGCTTCAGCCATGATAAATACGTGCTAGTTGCCAAGTGCCTGGATTTTACTCACATGAGCGTGGGGAAGCTGGGTGTAGGGTTCAGTGCCCTTCCAACAGAGAATAGGATGCACAGGGGAAGGGAAGGGAATAGAAACAGAATAGAAAATGGAACAGAACAGAACAGAACAGAACAGAACAGAATAGAATGAATTAGAATTAGAATTAGAATTAGAATTAGAATTAGAATTAGAATTAGAATTAGAATTAAATGGAATGGAATGGAATGGAGTGGAATGGAGCTGAAATGGAATGGAAACAATAGAATAGAATAGAATAGAATAATAGAATAGAATAGAATAGAATAGAATTAGAATTAGAATTAGAATTAGAATTAGAATTAGAATTAGAATTAGAATTAGAATTAGAATTAGAATTAAATGGAATGGAATGGAATGGAGCTGGAATGGAATGGAAACAATAGAATAGAATAGAATAGAATAGAATAGAATAGAATAGAATAGAATAGAATAGAATAGAATAGAATAGAATAGAATAGAATAGAATAGAATAGAATAGAATAGAATTAGAATTAGAATTAGAATTAGAATTAAATGGAATGGAGTGGAATGGAGCTGGAATGGAATGGAAACAATAGAATAGAATAGAATAGAATAGAATAGAATAGAATAGAATAGAATAGAATAGAATAGAATAGAATAGAATAGAATAGAATAGAATAGAATAGAATTAGAATTAGAATTAGAATTAGAATTAGAATTAGAATTAGAATTAGAATTAAATGGAATGGAGTGGAATGGAATGGAGCTGGAATGGAATGGAAACAATAGAATAGAATAGAATAGAATAGAATAGAATAGAATAGAATAGAATAGAATAGAATAGAATAGAATAGAATAGAATAGAATAGAATATATGGAATGGAATGGAATGGAATGGAATGGAATAGAATAGAATAGAATAGAATAGAATAGAATAGAATAGAATAGAATAGAATAGAATAGAATAGAATAGAATAGAATAGAATAGAATAGAATAGAATAGAATTAGAATTAGAATTAAATGGAATGGAGCTGGAATGGAATAGAATAGGATAGGATAGGATAGGATAGGATAGGATAGGATAGGATAGGATAGGATAGGATGGATAGGATAGGAATAGGAATAGGAATAGAAGAATAAATAGAATTAGAATTAGAATTAAAATGGAACAGAGCTGGAATGGAATGGAATAGGAAAGGGTAAGATGGGATGGGATGGGATAGGATAGGATGCAGAATAGAATAGGATGGGATGAGATGGGATAGAATCACCCCACCTTTTTTGTTCTCCCTTTTTTTTTTACAATCCCCAAATGGCTACTAGGAAGGATGTTGTTGGTTTTAACACCCTGCTGATTAATTAAGCGAATCGCTCTGGGTTTTCTGCCCTTTTGAGATTGATGGATCCTTGCATTTTTGTTTGCTCCCAATGGCCAAGTTTTTCTTCCCCCCCCCCAAAAAAAAAGCTGCAGAGATTTTCTGAACCCGACCCTGACTTCATTCATCCTTCAATTCAGGGAAAACAACACGTCACTGGTGATAAATGAACACATTTGCTTTGTTTGCCTTTGTTTATCGTTCTCCCTTAACATTTCTTGCAAACTCAGTCAGCAAATGCCAGATGCAGCAGGCTCTTGGTGGGGAGTTTTTTTTTGGGGGGGGGGGGCTGATGACAGATGGATTTCTTTTAAATCCCTCCTAGGAGTGAATCAACTTGGGTGGGGTTTGAAAGTTGCCTTGGTTCCCGCTATGATCCACTGATCTTTGGGGGGGGGGGGAACATGGAAGAATTTTAGAGGCATCTCGAAACACTAAACAATCTTTTTTCTGCAAAACCTGGAGAGCTTAAAATGTCAAGTGGAAAAGATCCGAAGTCGGGCAAGCGTGAAAAAAGGATAAAAACTGCATCCTTTTCTACGTGTCAGATTAGAAGGGGCTGTGGATTCACACAGTTTAGGCGTCCAAGTTCCCAAATGAGAACAAGATGGGAGAGATTTATGCTCTGATACTGCCTGCCCGGTCCCTGAATAGCCTGGATTTTAGCTGCTCAAATTCACAGCTACAGAGAAATCCTTAAGGATAGATTTTGCCCTGAATGAGTTTCTTTATTAGATAGAAAGATAGATAGGAGAGATGGAGGGAGAGAGAAAGAGAGAGAGAGAGATGATAGATACGTAGGTAGGTAGGTAGGTAGGTAGGTAGATGGATGGATAGATGAATGGATGGATGGATGGATGCAGACACAAAATTAGAGAGAGAGATGAGAAAAAATTGGATGGATGGATGGATAGATAGAAGATGATAGATAGATAGATAGATAGATAGATAGATAGATAGATAGATAGATAGATGATAGATAGATAGATAGATAGATAGATAGATAGGTGATAGATAGATAGATGATAGATAGATGATAGATAGATAGATAGAGAGAGAGAGAGAGACAGACAGACAGACAGACAGACAGAATATTAGAGAGAGATGAGAGAAAATTTATGTATGTATGCATGGATAGATAGATAGATAGATGATAGATAGATAGATAGATAGATAGATAGATAGATAGATAGATAGATAGATATGGATGGATGGATGGATGGATGGATGGATGGATGGATGGATGGATGGACAGAAACAGAATATTAGAGAGATGAGAAAAAATTGGATGGATGGATAGATAGAAGATAGACAGATAGATAGATAGATAGATAGATAGACAGACAGACAGACAGACAGACAGACAGACAGATAGATAGATGATAGATAGATAGATAGACAGACAGACAGACAGACAGACAGACAGACAGAATATTAGAGAGAGATGAGAGAAAATTTATGTATGTATGCATGGATAGATAGATAGATAGATGATAGATAGATAGATAGATAGATAGATAGATAGATAGATAGATAGATAGATAGATAGATGATAGATAGATAGATAGATATGGATGGATGGATGGATGGACAGACACAGAATATTAGAGAGATGAGAAAAAATTGGATGGATGGATGGATAGATAGAAGATAGACAGATAGATAGATAGATAGATAGATAGATAGATAGATAGATAGATAGACAGACAGACAGACAGACAGACAGACAGACAGACAGAATATTAGAGAGAGATGAGAGAAAATTTATGTATGTATGCATGGATAGATAGATAGATAGATAGATAGATAGATAGATAGATAGATAGATAGATAGATAGATAGATAGATAGATAGATAGATATGGATGGATGGACAGACACAGAATATTAGAGAGAGAGATGAGAAAAAATTGGATGGATGGATGGATAGAGATAGATAGATAGATAGATAGATAGATAGATAGATAGATAGATAGATAGATACTGTAGATAGATATGAATGGATGGATGGACGGACAGACAGAATATTAGAGAGAGAGAGATGAGAAAAAATTGGATAGATAGATAGATAGATAGATAGATAGATAGATAGATTAGATAGATAGATAGATAGATAGATAGATAGATAGATAGATAGATAGATAGATAGATAGATAGATAGATAGATAGATAGATAGATAGATAGATGATAGGCAGGCAGGCAGGCAGATAGACAGAGAAAAACAGATAGACAGACAGATAGACAAAGACAGATAGACAGACAGGCATGGATAGACAGAGAGATAGATAGACAGACAGGCAGCTTTATTGTCATTCTGGCACAATGGCACACATTAAAACTGAAATTTAGTTGCTTGCTCTGAAAGACTATACATAGATAGATGTATAGAGATTGATAGATAATGAATGATAGAGGGATAGATGAATGACAATGATAAATAATAAATAATAGAGATAGATGGAGATGGATGGATGGATAGATATAAAGAGAGAGATAAAATAGATAATAGATAGATGATAGATTTAATTTATTTTTTTAATTTTAATTCCATTTATATCCCGCCCTTCTCTGAAGACTCAGGGCGGCTTACAAGCTTAGCAGTAGCCTTCATTCTATGTATATGCCTGCTTATTAGGCTTTCACACACACACCCAAGCGGCATTATTACAAAGTCAGCTTATTGCCCCCAACAATCTGGGTCCTCATTTTACCTACCTCGGAAGGATGGAAGGCTGAGTCAACCTTGAGCCTGGTGGGACTCGAACCTGCACTAATTGCAGGCAGCTGGTGTTACTTAAGGAGGCATTAGCCCACTGCTCCACCAAGAAGATGGATGGAGAGATACAGATAGAGACAAAATATATATTATAGATGGATAGATGATAATAGAGATAGGTAGGTAGGCAGAAAGGTAGGGAGAAAGAGATGATAGATACTAGATAAATGATAGATGATAGATGGTTGATGATTAGATAATAGATGAGAGATATATAATAGATGAGAGATGAGAGAGAGACAGAGATTATGGATCTCTGTCTAGGATTGTGGGGTCCTTGGTGCTCTCTGAGCTTGGTGCTTATACCTGTTGAAGGAAAAGTCTTCATCAGGGTCCAGTCTGAGCCGGGAATAAACAACATGGCGACTGCTTTAGAAAGAAGGTTGCAGTATATTGAAGAGGAGAGCCAGACAGAAATATGGCTCTGGAAGAAAAGAGAGAGAGCACATGTAGGGAGTGGGTTCTTATACTCTCTGGGGCTCTTGAGGTTGTTTCCTGTTCCTGTTTGAGGCTTTGTATTTCCTGTGTCATGTATTCTGACCAGAGTGTGAGTGTGCCCCTTTGGCATCTGTGGGTTAATCCTATTGTGTCCTGTCTTAGAGTTTGGGTGAGGTATGTAGATTTTAGGTGTCTTTGTCTTCCTAAGCTTCCAGCTGGAGGCCTCCAACTTTCCTGAATGGATGATCACATCTGCATTTCTACAGAGCTGGTTTCTGCTTGGAGGAGGGAGACCTGGGGCTACTAAGAAAAAAACTGGGCACGCTTTTCTGCCTCTTTAAAATCCTTTGAGGAAATATATTTTTCTGCCCTTTTAATATTTCCTTCTCCAGGTGGGTAGGGGGTGGGGCTGACTTCCCACATACCTATTTCATTACTTAACTAGGTAACATTATCATTCATGATCAGGCATCCATAGACACAGAGAGATAAAGCACATTTACGCACCATTCAAAAGAGACAATGAAAAAGCTAAGAAGGAAACAGATTGAATCTCGTCCTTTCCAGCAGCTGACACCCAGATAACGCCAGACAAACCATCTAGCAGAAAACAATACCTAATCAAGAAACCGCCACACGCCAACCAGCATGCAAGATTAAGCTGTGTGGACTTCAACTCCCAGAATTCTCTGGCTGGCTGGAGAATCCTGGGAGTTGAAGTCCACCCAGTTTCAACCTGGGGAGGTTGAGAAAACTTGAACTATGTTCACTATTTAACACAGTTTAGTTAATACACAGTGCATTGGCTCCTTAAATTCCTTAAAAAAAAAAACCTTTCAAATCAGGTAATTTTTCTTTCCTGACCTTCCTGTTAGAAATGTGAGCACATTTATATCCAAATATATTTTATTCTTTATACTGTTTTCATCTTCCCTTAACAGAATCCACAATGGTTTGAGGGTCTGAGTCTCCAAGTTAATCAAATCGGCAAACTTTCTCAAACCCAGAAATAAGTTACCCAGACCTAATCCACATATCAAAGGACACGGTCTTCAAACACAGAGTTAATTAAATTATGTCTCCCAGAGTTCACAACAATAAACATACCTACATTCACACCACACACACACATACACACATATAAACATTTTTATTTATTCTTGTGCACTAAGTTGGAACCCCAGATCATTCTTCTGACAGAAAGCTTGCCACTTCTTGAAAATAATGTGCTTTAATCCAAACAAGGAATTATGATGACACTTAACTGAAAACGTAGGTTTTTTTTAAAAAAATGGCAAGTTTTACTATTGCAGATAATAATAATAACAATAATAATAATAATAATAATAATAATAATAATAATAATAATCCCATGTCAACCATTAGTGCCAGTCAATCTGAGTGTTCAGCTGACTGAGTTTGATGTTTTATGAATAAAAGTTTTATATAATAATAATAATAATAATAATAATAATAATAATAATAATAATAATAATAATAATAATAATAAAGTTGTAAGGGACCTTGGAGGTCATCTAGTCCAACCCCCTGTAGTCCCCGCTTACAACAGTTCCTTTAGTGACTGTTTGAAGTTACAACGTCACTGAAAAATGTGACTTATGACCATTTTTCACACTTACAACCGTTGCAGCATCCCCGTGGTCACGTGATCAAAATTCAGACACTTGGCAACTGACTCACATTTACAACTGTCGCAGTGACCCCCTTTTACAACCTTCTGACAAGCAAAAGGGAAGCCAGGTTCACTTACTGAGCATATGATTCACTTAACAACTGTGGCAAAAAGGTCATAAAATGTGACACAACTCACTTAACCATTGCCTTGCTTAACAGTGGAAATTGTGGGGTCAGTTGTGATCATAAGTCAAGGATTAAAGTTATAATAAAAATTACGTATAAACAAGTTTGCAGATTTTTTTTCCGTTTAAACCCAACCCAAAATATCTGCCTTTCAAAAGTGTAAAAATACAGAACCAGTAAAATATTGTTGCTGAGCTGAATATTTCCTAGAGATGTTTTCAAACACATAATATATTCCAAATGCTGTTACGGTAGATGTGCGAATGTAAGGTTTGAGCTTAAATATTAGGGACATAGGTTATTTATTTTAAAGTCTTGGACAAATTCTAACATTAAAAAGAATGCTACATTCAGTTGGATATAAGAGTGAAAAAGAGAGAATTTAAACACTTATTTTTAAAATATGAAAAAAGGAATAATACAATAGACTAAAATTAAATTAAACTGAATTAAGTTAAATTAAATCAAATCGTTAAACAAGGTGACATTGAGGGAAAATGTGAAATCTTAAATTCCAGCCTTGACAGATCTGGGTTTGCACTGATGTTACTCTCTGATTCCTCTCTGAAATCAGAAACTGCAAATATTGTCCTGAGAGAGACAATTAATTTCATGAACACGAAAAAGCACTCAGAAAGGCTGATAGCAGCACAGCCCTTGTGATTAATTAAAGGAAATGAGCTGGCATTTAATGGGTGACATATATTTTATACAGCCCTGAGGGAAAAGAGAAATTTTTAAGAGGAGTCTGGAAATTTAACCATCACATGCACCCTTGGCTCCAACTATTCTTTTAAAAAAGAGAATATTATTAGGGTTTCAAGGTTGAAATGAGAGTCTTTGGTGCTCTCCGAGCTGGGTGGTTTCCTTGCAGATGTTTCGTGACCCAACTAGGTAATGTCGTCAGGGCTAGAAGGGAGTAGAGGCTGTACAATGGGGCAAAACTCACTTAAAAATGTCTCGCTTAACAGCACAAATTTTGGGCTCAGTTGTGGTCGTAAGGCGAGGACTACCTGCATTTATTTTTCCTCCATTCTTCTGTGTGCAGCTGTGTGAATTTACTTAAGACAGAGGTAAAAGGGAAAAAAATTGGGGGGGGGGGAAGAATGTTATTTTTAAATATGAGGAAGAAGGAGGGAAGAAAAATCTCCTGACAGTGTCTCTTGAAGCTAAACACCTTTTCAAGAAGGAGAAAATGTTTTTTATAAACAATTTGCCTCTTTGACAAAGGCCAGTTTCGGCAGCTGAGTTTATAAAACTAGAAGAACTGTAAAAAAGACTCACTTTTATTCACAGAGGTAAGTCCTCAGTTTACGACCAGAACTGAGCCCAAAATATCCAGCTGTTAGGTGAGGTTTTTGCTTACGACCTTTCTTCCCTCAGTTGTTAAGTGAATCACTGCAGTTGTTAAGGGAAAAACAAGGTTGTTAAGTGAATCTGGTTTCCCCCATTGACTTTGCTTGTCAGAAGGTCACAAAAAGGGATCACATGACACCCCCCCCCCAGGAGACTGCAACCTGTTGTGATTCAGGGTCAGCCTGTGGGTTCGGCAGTTGGGTCAGACGACTCAGAGGAGGAGGGGGGTGTTGAAGATCTTGCTGATGAGAGCCCTCAGCCAGGCCCCTCCCACCTGGTCACGATGGAGACCCAGCTGTGTGAGCCTGACAGCGTGGATGAAGATGACCCACAGCTGGCCCTGTTCAAGGACGCCCGACGCAGGAGGCAGTCAATCAGGAGTAAACAGAGGAAGGCAGTGGGGCACCTCGGAAGGAGGCAGAGAGAAGCCACGCCCTGAACTGTATAAAAGGGGAATGCGTGGGAGGGCTGGTTTGCTGAAGGCAACCGCTTGATTAGTTCCTGTTTCATAGCTCCTGTTTCATGGTTGGTGTTTTGTTTTGCTCTGCTTTATGTTAATAAATTTGGCAGGCTTAATTCCAGCCTCTTGCCGTTTGTAAAGGGGATGTCCCTGCCTTTTCTGCAGGGCCGGTAGCAGGCTGGTACAGAACACAACCGTCATAAGTATGAGTCGGTCATGAAGCATCTGAATTTTGATCACGTGACCATGGGGGAATGCTGCAACGGACGTAAATGTGAAAAACGGTCTTAAGTCACTTTTTTTCAGCACCGTTGTAATTTCGAATAGTCACTAAGTGAAGTAACCTGAGGACTACCTGACGTTTGTAAATAGGTGCCCATCAGCTAATGCCAGAGTTGGCAGCATTTTATTTGATTTTTATCTCTATGGCTCAATCTTCATATAAGACCCCTAACCATTAAGTATATCAAATATATATTACTAGTCCATGTGTGATGTGCCAAATGCTAAATAATTATACATATAGACAGTCCTTGAGTTACAACTGTTCCTTTAGTGACCGCTCAATATTACAACAGCACTGGAAAAACAGACTTATGACCGTTTTACACACTTACGGCCATTGCACCATCCCCAGGATCACGTGATCAAAATTCAGACTCTGGGCTACTGACTCGTCTTTATGACGGTCGCAGCGTCCCAGAGTCACGTGATCCCCTTTTGCAACCTTCTGACAAGCGAAGTCAATGGGGGGGGAAACCGGATTCACTTAACGACCGTGTTATTCACTTAATAACTGCAGCGTTAACAACTGTGGCAGGAAAGGTCGTAAAATGGGGCAAAACTCACTTAACAAATGTTTCCCTTAACAACAGAAATTTTGGGCTCCGTTGCGGTGGTAAGTTGAGGACTAATGACCCTCAAACAGGACACAATTTTAACATCCTCTCCTTTGTAAAAAGAAACAATTTGAAATATTTGTTGTAACCCTTTGGTGATCTCCTGCTAGAGTGTTAATTCAAGCAATATGGCTTCATCTGAAGCAAACAGGTGGTTAATTTCCTAACTCAGGCGAAAAAGTGGGGAGTGTGGCAGGTTTAATATCTCAGCGATTGCATTTTCTTCAATTTTGCTGTTTAGCTAGAAGCAGAGATTGATCTGCAGACTGGTTCTAAAGCCTAGGACTTTTCCTCCTCCTGCTCCTCCTCCTCCTCCTCCTCCTCCTCCTCCTCCTCCTCCTCCTCCTCCTCCTCCTCCTCCTCCTCCTCCCCACAAACCCCACTCCCTTCTGGCACTGATTATGTTATCTAGTTGGGTCGTGAAATGTCTGCAAGAAAACAGCCAAGCTCAGAAAGCACCAAGGACCCCACAGTCCTTCCTCCTCCTCCTCCTCCTCCTCCTCCTCCTCCTCCTCCTCCTCCTCCTCCTCCTCCCCACAAAAACCACTCCCTTCTGGCACTGATTATGTTATCTAGTTGGGTCGTGAAATGTCTGCAAGAAAACAGCCAAGCTCAGAAAGCACCAAGGACCCCACAGTCCTTCCTCCTCCTCCTCCTCCTCCTCCTCCTCCTCCTCCTCCTCCTCCTCCTCCCTTCTAGCACTGATGAGGTTCCCTAGTTGGGTCATGAAACATCTGCAAGGAAACCACCCAGCTCAGAGAGGACTATGGACCCCACAGTCCTTCCTCCTCCTCCCCCTCCCCCTCCTCCTCCTCCTTCCCTATTGACCTCCTCCCCACAAACCCCACTCCCTTCTGTCACTGATGATGTTATCTAGGTGGGTCATGAGACGTCTGCAAGAAAACAACCAAGCTCAGAAAGCATCAAGGACCCCATAGTCATTCTCCTCCTCCTCCTCCTCCTCCTCCTCCTCCTCCTCCTCCTCCTCCTCCTCCTCCTCCTCCTCCCCCCTTCTAGCACTGATGATGTTCCCTATTTGAGTCATGAAACGTCTGCAAGGAAACCACCCAGCTCACAGAGCACCAAGGACCACCTCCTCCTCCTCCTCCTCCTCCTCCTCCTCCTCCTCCTCCTCCTCCTCCTCCTCCTCCTTTGCCTTTTAATCCATCCCCCTGCTGAAACAGGCGTCCCTAAACCACTTTGGACAAAGGGCTTTTCAATGGGGAAGCCAGATTCACTTAACAACCATGTTACAAAGTTAACAACTGCAGTGATCCACTTAACAACTGTGGCAAGAAAGGTAGTAAAATGGGCCAAAATTCACCTAACAATTATCTTGCTTAGCAGCAGAAATTTGAGGCTCAACTGTGGTCGTAGGTCAAGGACCACCTGTATGGTGGCAACCACAGCTGGACGCTGTATTCCAAGTGTGGCCTTATAAAGGGGTATCCACACTTCACATGATCTTGATCCTCTCCCTCCGTTGATGCAGCCTAGCACTGCGTTGGCTTGTTTGGCAGCTGCAGCGCACTGATTATAAAGGAGAAAAATATATTCCTAGCCTGTCCTTTGCAGACTAAACATTTGGGATGTTATATCTGTGGCTGGGTTGCTAAACCACTGCAGAAAAATAATTGTGTCCATGGAAAATCCCAGCCACATTCTTCTCTCTGATCATCCAGCTGATCTAGTGGTCTTCTCATCCCATTTTGGAAGCACTTTGTATCATAATTTCCGAAAACCTCAAGGTTGAAAGCCACTCCATCACCGATGCATATTGCTATGATTTATTTAAGAACTTGTAGGAACTCAAGAGGAGGCCATTATTTTTTTTAAAAAAAACATGTGCTTCTTGGCTGACTTTAATCCAACAGCTTGAAAACCCACACCTGCCATTTAACTTCTAACGGCCTCCAGGAGGTGTGAATGAGGTTCAGGGACGCAAAACAGCCAAAGCTTTGGAATGGAGGTCTGTGGAGATTATAAGTCATCCAGGTCATGGTTTTCCTATCTTGTTTAAGATGTTTTGCTTCTCATCCAAGAAGCTTCTTCCATTCTGATTGAATGGTGGTGGATGGAAGGATTTATATTTCTTGCAGTCATCTGGTCCAGGGTTTTTCAACCTTTTCACCCATTGTACCACTTTTAGGATATGGCAGCATCCGAGTACCACCAGTCGCCTAGCAAGGTGTCAAAAACCTGATGACCAAAAAAAAAAAGGAAAAAGTGATGAAGAACAGGTAGTCCTCGACTTACAACTTACGACTTAAAAACAGTGGACTCTTCGAAGTTACAATGGCACTGAAAAAAAGAGCCCCCCAAGCCACAGCCGAGCAAGACACCTGCCCTGCCTGCCCAGCGGCGCTCTTCCTCCTGTCCGAGGTTTTCATTGTTGTGGGGCATTTCTGTTGAGGATTGGCAGCAGGGGTGGGGTGGTGGTGGTTTTTATTCCCCCCTCCCCATCTGCCTGGGGTGGTTGCAGCAGATTTTGGTCACTTCACATGGCCCCTGGGGACACTGTGACCATCATAAATATGAATCAGTTGCCAAGCATCTGAATGTAAATCACAAGACCCTGGAGATGCTGCAACATTCCAGCTGATCGGCGCTTCTTCTGGGCTCAGAAGTGGCAGGATCAGCGCTGAGCTCCAGCTGGATCCTGGCGCTGATCCTGGCGCTTCCGCTGAGCCCTGACAGCCCTGCAGCTCCAGCCGTCTCTCACTCAGGCTTGTGCGGTGCTGCCCACCGGTTCAACTCATTCCCCTCCCCCACTACCACTTTTTTAGGATGGTCACGTACCACCTGCCCAGGTGCCCATGTACCACTGGTGGGTACCCGTACCACTGGTTGAAAAGCCCTGATCTGGTCATTAGTACTCTTTCTGAGATTTTTTTTGAGGCCACTTGAAAGAGGGGTCAAAGAGGCCATCTACATTAAGATTGAGGAAGACATCACCTATTATTTCCTGTCTACCACACGGTCCCTTTCAGGCATTTCCAAAAAGGGCTCCACACCCATTTGCACCATTCAGGTGACTCTGAGGACACAGATAAACCTCCAGGTGGCCTCAATGACTCTCAGAGAGAGTACTAATGGCCAGATTACTGCAAGGAACATAAATCCTTACATTCCCCGCCATTCAGTCAGAAATGAAGAAGCTCGTTGGATGAGAAGCGAAACGTCTGAGGAAAAAGTCCCAGTTGTCTTTTGAAAAAGCAACTTTGGGGACGTTGCAAACCAGGCAGTTTAGAGATGAATATGCAAGCAAAATGCAAAGAGCCTTGGTGGAGCAGTGGGCTGATGCCTCCTTAAGTAACACCAGCTGCCTGCAATTAGTGCAGGTTCGCATCCCACCAGGCTCAAGGTTGACTC
>NW_028148372.1:0-25245 GCF_947247035.1 Vipera ursinii | reverse complement strand
TGGACTACAATTCCCAGATTCCCCCAGCCAGCATGCCTCTCATTCCAGACACAGCTGTGTGTGTGTGTGTGTGTGTGTGTGTGTGTGTGTGTGTGTGTGTCATAGTAATGGATAAGGCTTTTCCCCACCATTCCCCATCTTTTTTACACTGGAACAAAGAGGTAGTCCTCAACTTACAATTACTTCAGGAGCAGAATTTCTAGGCAAGCGGCTGTTAAGACAGTCACAATCAATTTTATGCCTTTTTTTTGTTACAGTTATTCAGTTATGCCAGGGGTCTCAAATCTGGTCCTTTTATGACTTGTGGACTTCAACTCCCAGAATTCCTCAGCCAGGAACGCTGGCTGAGGAATTCTGGGAGTTGAAGTCCACAAGTCATAAAAAGGTCAAGTTTGAATACCCCTGAGTTATTGGAGTTGTTAAGTCAATCATGAGATCATTAACTGAATCCGGCTTCTCCCATGGTCGGAAGCCAACTGGGAAGGTGGCCAATAGTGATCACATGACCCCAGGATCCTGCAACCGTCATAAATACATGCCAGTTGCCAAGCATCCAAATTTGGATCACATGATTCTGGGGATGTCCTTGACTTATGACCACAAATGGGATAAAAGCTTCTGTTGATAAGCAAAGTTGTTGTTAAATGAATCATACCTGAATTTACAACCTTTCTGACACATTTTTTTAAACAAATCACTGCAGTTGTTAAGTTAATCAGAGTCACTAAGTGAATCCAGCTTCCCCCATTGACAGTGCTCCTTGGAGGGTAGCAAATGGTGGTCAGATGACCCTGGAATTATGCCAAGTGTCCAAATTTTGATAAACTTGATTGTGCTGCAATGGTCGTAAGTGCGAGTACCAGTCATAAGCCTATTTTTTCAGCACCGTTGTCATTTTGAACAGTCGCGAAACACATTATTGTAAATCGAGGACTACCTGGAATTACAAAGCTAGCGTTTCAAAACACCATCAACATTTTCTTAAAAACAAAAACAAAAACTCACCTCCCCGTTCAAAAAGCAATAGAGCACAGCGACCACAAATCCCTGAAATAAAAACAAAAGAAAAAATTTTCGGGGATAGTGAAAACTGACAGCCTTATTCGTTAATGTGAACCCTACACTTAATACGGACGTGGCAAGAATACTCTTGGTTGCATTTTCAAGCAATCCTGATTTGTCTTCACTTCCTGGAGAGACTGGGAACTTTTCTTTAAGAGAATAACAGAAATGGAAGGGACCTTGGAGGTCTTCTAGTCCAACCCCCTATTCAAGCAGGAAACCCTATACCAGCATGCCTGACTGAGGGATTCTGGGAGTTGAGGTCCACAAGCAGGGGTCTTCAAACGTGGCCCTTTTATGACTTGTGGACTTCAACTCCCAGAATTCCTCAGCCAGCGTGCCTGACTGAGGAATTCTGGGAGTTGAGGTCCACAAGCAGGGGTTTTCAAACTTGGCCCTTTTATGACTTGTGGACTTCAACTCCCAGAATTCCCCAGTCTGGCTGAGGAATTCTGGGAGTTGAAGCCCACAAGTCATAAGAGGGCCAAGTTTGAAGACCCCTGCCCTATTCCATTTCAGACAAATGGCTGTTCAATTTCCAAAGCCAGTGGGGGAGGAAGGGGTCAGGGAGGGTGGGGAGACATAGATTTATAATGTAGACATGCAAAAGGACCAAGGGCTTACTAAAAAGTCGAAGGAACATGTTGGTGAGCAACCAGGAAATTGTGAGATGCTTTCTAGGTTATGGGTAGATAAATGGCATGGAAAACTACCAGTCAGAATGAGGGAATCTACTGAGTTATTGAAAATTAAAGTCAGGTAGCTTAGACTAAGAGGGGACGACTTTAATTCCCAGAATTCCCCAGCCATCACAATTTAAGTTGGATGAACTTCAATTCCCAGAATTCCCCAGCCAGGGGATGGGTGGACTTCAACTCCCAGATTTCCCCAGCCAGCATGCTTTAAGAGGAGATGATCTCAACTCCCAGAATTTCCCAGCCAACATAATTAAAGATGGATGAACTTCAATTCCCAGAAGTCTGCTGCCAGGATGCTTTAAGATAGGTGGACTTCAACTCCCAGAATCCCCCAGCCTGCATGTTTTTAGATAAGTGGACTTCAACTCCTAGAATCCCCCAGCCAGGAATGCTTTGAAATGGGTGGACTTCAACTCCCAGAATCCCCTAGCCAGCATGCTTTGAGATGGGTGGACAACTCCCAGAATCCCCCAGCCAGGCATGCTTTGAGATGGGTGGACTTCAACTCCCAGAATCCCCCAGCCTGCATGCTTTGAGATGGGTGGACTTCAACTCCCAAAATTCCCCAGCCAGCATGCTAGCCAGGGAACTCTGGGAGTTGAAGTGCACACAACTTCAAGTTGCTGAGGTTGAAAAATATTGGCTTATATAATCATCTCCCCTTCAGCTTTTTTTCCGTGGGGTGCTTGAATGGGGAGGGGGGAAGAGGGGGAGTGGGAGAGAATCAATTTAGAATTACATAACTCACCTGGAAAGAGCCCAACCCCAGTTCAAAAACTAAGCGTTCCCTTTTGCTGACATTCTCTGGATAAAAGGCAAACACCGTGTAGTGAATCCCAAAGAGCGGGATGAGTAACAAGGTGGATCGGGCCAACCGCCTGTGGAGATAAACCAAACAGCAAAAGTTACGTGTCCTGATAGAATCCAGGATTTTTTTCTGATCTCCTGTGATCCAAGGGCTGGAAAAAATCAACTTGAATTTTCTGTTTCATCTCAGGGGACCCCATAACAATGTTGGGGGGGGGGGTCCTTGGTGGATTTCTTGCAGACGTTTCATGACCTAACGAGGCAACATCATCAGTGCTAGAAGCCTGCTCCTTTCCAACACAGATGATGTTGCCTAATTGGGTCATGAGATGCCTGCAGGAAAACAACCAAACTCAAAGAACACTAAGGACCCCCAGTCTTCCTCCTCCCCCTCCTCCTCTCTGCAAACCTCACTCCCTTCTAGCACTGATGATGTTACCTAGTTGGGTCATGAAATGTTTGCAAGAAATGATGCTCATACACATACTTTCAACATGTAAGAAGAAAAAGATGCGGGGTTGTTGAGCCGGGGGTTTGCAGAAGGACCTAAGGAGGAGGAGGAGGAGAAGAAAGGGGATATCCCTGATGGAGCTCCTCAGCCTGGTTGAATCCCCGCCCTCAAACTGGAGTGAACTGAGGAAGGAAGGGTTGACCAATTATTTATAACTCAGGGTTTAACTGTGGGATCCTTGGTGGTCTCTGAGCTGGGGGGGGTTTCTTGCAGATGTTTCATGATTCAACTAGGTAACCTCATCAGGGCTAAAAGGGAGGGAGTGGGGTTTGTGGCGAGGAGGAGGAGGAGGAGGAGGAGGAGGAGAGGAGGAGGAGGAGGAGGAGGAGGAAAATGACTGCGGGGTCTTTGGTGGTCTCTGAGCTTGGTGGTTTTCTTGCAGACATTTCATGGCCCAACTAGGGAACATCATCAGTGCTACTGGAGAAGCCAGAACTCCACTCCCTTCTAGCACTGATGATGTTCCCTAGTTGGGTCATGAAATGTTTGCAAGAAAACAACCAAGCTCAGAAAGCACCAAGGAGAGTCTTCTCCTTCTCCTTCTCCTTCTCCTTCTCCTTCTCCTTCTCCTTCTCCTTCTCCTCCTCTTCCTCCTCCTCCTCCTCCTTCTTCTCCTCCTCCTCCTCCTCCTCCTCCTCCTCCTCCTCCTCCTCCTCCTCCTCCTCCTCCTCTTCTTCTTCTTCTTCTTCTTCTTCTTCTTCTTCTTCTTCTTCTTCTTCTTCTTCTTCTTCTTCTTCTTCTTCTTCTTCTTCTTTCTTCTTCTCCTCCTCCTCCTCCTCCTTGATAAGTGAATCACTGCAGTTGCTAAGTAATATGGATGTTAAGTGAATCTGCCTCCCCCCCCTTCCCCCTAACCCTGACTTTGCAAAAGGGGATCACGTGATCCCGGGATGCTGCAACCGTCATAAGTATGGACCAGTAGCCAAGCATCCGAATTTTGCTTTCATGACTGTGGGGATCCTGCAACAGTCGTAAGTGTGAAAAACAGTCATAATCACTTTTTTCAGTGACGTCGTAACTTTGAAGAGTCACTAAGTGGATTGTTGTAAGTTGAGGACCACCTATAGTCCCCATCCTATCATCATACTTGAGCCCAGAATTAGAGTTGCAAGTCCTGCCAGTTGCTAAGCAACTCACGACATGACCACAGCCAATTTTACGATCTTTTTGCAGCTGTTGCAAGCAAAAGCAGGGATCGTTAAATGAACATGGTGGTCATTAAGCAAATGCATTGCCCAAAGTGGGTGTTTTTTTTGCTGAAAACTAGTTCCTGGCAAACCAAATAAAAAATTGTTAATTGTGGTCAGGTGTCCCGTGGGATACTGCAAATGGTTGTAAATGCAGGCTTCGTGCCCAAAATGGTAGGAATCCTGGGAGGTCTATCGTAAGTGTGACCAGTCGTAAATTGAAGATTACCTGGAAATGAAACTTCACTTATTTTATGAGGAAAAACTAACACGGCTGTGTGGAAACTTGTAGATCTGTCACTACTGCAAAACATCACACCAAAAAGACCCTGTTGCTACTATACAGTGACTTCAGGACGCTGCAGAGTTGTTACCTCTATAGTCCTTGACTTACGACCACAATTGTTCCCGGAATTTCCACTGCCAAGCTGTTAAGTGAATTTTGCTCCATTTTACGACCTTTCTTGCCACGGTTGTTAAGGGAATCACTGCAGTTATTGAATGAGTGACACGGTTGTTAAGTGAATCTGGCTTCCCCCATTGACTTTGCTTCTCAGAAGGTCGCAAAAGGGGATCACGTGACCCTGGGACAGTATGGAACAGTTGCCAAGCGTCCAAATTTTGATCACATGACCGCAGGGATGCTACAATGGTCGCAAGTGTGAAAAATGGTCCTAAATCACTTTTTTTCGGCACTGTTGCAACTTGGAAAGGTTACTAAAATGAATGGTTGTAAGTCGAGGACTTATTTTAATTCGATGGATTGACACATTGACACATTTTTCGATGCAGGACGTTCAGCTCCTGGACAGCAAGGCTGTCAGCGACAAAAAGCACACAACAAAACAAAGCAAGACAGCATGCAGTGCCCTGAGGTTACGTCAGCCGGAGCTCACAAACCGCACTCCACGTTTTAAGCGGC
Source organism: Vipera ursinii (assembly GCF_947247035.1). Taxonomy (NCBI): domain Eukaryota; kingdom Metazoa; phylum Chordata; class Lepidosauria; order Squamata; family Viperidae; genus Vipera; species Vipera ursinii. The sequence goes on along the minus strand of NW_028148372.1, from coordinate 20,058 downwards.
ATGCGTCAAAACACAGACATTGCTCACGGGATTGCGCACACTTACAGGGTGATGATGGATAGTTCAGCCATCCTACAAGAATGCTGGTTAGTCCTGTCGGACTTACAGTAGCATTTCTGAACGCAGCTGCTGAGTGTGGGACGAGGTCAGCCAAAGAAAACACAAAACAAAGAATTTTTTTTGCTTTTTTCTCTTTAGATCAAGGACAAGAAGTCCGTCGGTTTTAAATAAGGAGAACCGAACCGCCCCATCCTCAAAAAAACGATCAATTAATTAATCAATAAAACTGATCGGCAGATGCAAAAATGATGCAGAAGCCATGAGAAAACAAGACGTCATATTGTGCGATGCTATAACACACAAGCAGGCAACATCAAGCAGATGGAACAAACAATGATTGCGGGTGATAAGAGTATCCGGATCTTAAACCACAATGATGGGGGGGGGGGGGAGAAAGTGCTTAAATAGGGGGAAAAAAAAGATGGGAAAGAATTTTGCTGACGTTTCAGTGTAGAAAAAGCCACAACTGTACAGGTAGTCCTCGACTTACAACAATTCATTTTGTGACTGTTCAAAGTAACAAAGCAGTGAAAAAAGTGACTTAGGACCGTTTTTCACACTTACAACCCACTGCAGCATCCCCGTGGTCACATGATCGAAATTCGGATGCTTGGCAACTGACTCCTATTTATGACGGTCACAGCGTCCCAGGGTCACGTGATCCCCTTTTGTGACTTCTGACAAGCAAAGTCAATGGGGGGAGCCAGATTCACTTAACAACCCGTGCAGTGATTCATTTTACAAACTCTGGCAAGAAAAGTAAAAAAAAAATGGGGCAACCTTCATTTAATTAATGTTTCACTTAGCAACAGAAATTTTTGGCTCAGTTGTGGTTGTAAGTTAAGGACTACCTACATTGCTGTCAAACATTCAATGGAGGTCGTGAACGCCAATATAGGAATATTGCTAAATGTTCGTGAAAACTCTGAATACATGAGATTTAGGTTCGAGCAGCCTCAATGATGTCAGCCTTACAAGGCAGACTAGACTATAAGAACAACTAGATAATAGTAATAAAATTGGAAGGAACCTTAGAGGTCATCTAGTCCAACCCTCTGCTCAGGCAGGAAACCCTATACCAGTTATGGCGAACCTTTTACAGACTGAGTGTCCAAACTGCAACCCAAAACCCCCTTATATATTATCGGGTGCCGTGTGGACGTGGCTCATTGGGAGACCGTGGCCCATTGGGGGTGGGGTATGGCTGCGGTGGTAACGGCAGACTGGGCGGGACTAAAAAGTCCAATCAATCAATTCCAACTTTGTAAGATCTTTTTTTTTCCCTGCGAGAAGTTGAAATTGATTGATTGATTGAACTTTTTTTTTTTTTTTGCACACGGAGGTGGAGGCCTAAAGTGAAAAGGTTTCATAAAACCTAGCTGAAGGCTGGGGTGACGGCAGGGGTGCCCATAGAGAGGGCTCTGCGTGCCACCTTAACATTTAGGTATGAGCCAGCCGTGTGTGGCAGCTGCCAAAAGGGCCAACGCAGTCCTAAGTTGCATCAACAGAAGGATAGCATCAAGATAACTGACATTGCCACTTTATACTGCCTTGGTAAGCCCACGCTTGGAAAACTGCATCCAGTTTTGATCACCACACTGTAAAAAAGGTGTTGAGACTCTGGAAAGAGTGCAGAGAAGAGCAACTAAGATGATCAGGGGACTGGAGGCTAAAACAAACGGAGAACGGTTGCTGGAATTGAGTATGTCTAATTGAATGAAGAGAAGGATGAGGGGTGACATGATAGCAGTCTTCCAATATTTGAGGGGCTGCCCCAAAGAAGAAAGGGGACAACCTGTTCTCCAAAGCACCAGACAGTGGGACAAAGAAGCACAGGATGGAAATTCGTCGTGGAGAGAAGCAACATAGAACTAAGGAGAAATTTCTTGACAGAACAATTAATTATGGCTTGCCACCACCAGTTGGGGGTGCTCTAACACCAGAGGTTTTTAAGAAGAGATTGCACAATGGCGCATGAACAGGGGGTTGGACTAGAAGACCTCCAAGGTCCCTTCCAACTCTTGTTATTCTGTGGTCATTCTGTTTTCGTTTTTCTGTCATTCTCTTTTGGGTGCTCCATCACTGCAGCTCTTCAAGACGAGATTGGACAAACATTTGTCCAAAATGGTATAGGGTCTCCTGCATGAGCCGAGGGTTGGACTAGAAGACCTCCAAGGTCCCTTCCAACTCTGTCAGTCTGTAATTCTCTAAAACAGGGGTGTCAAACTCAATTTCATGGAGGGCCGCATCAGCATTGCGGTTGCCCTCAGGGGGCTGGGTGGGCGTGGCCAGGGTGGGCGTGGCCTACTGGGTGGGTGTGGCCTGAGTGCGTATGACCTACTGGGTGGGCATGGCCAGCTCTACATCGTTCTCATCAAGGGTGCCTATGGGGGCCTGGGCAGGAGTGGGAGAGATCTGGGGGTCTCTGGCAGGAGGAGGGTCTCTGGGCCAGGGCCAAGGCAGTGGGGGCCGTTCCCTCACTGTTTCCAGGATGGCTTTGCGGGCCGCATGAAACCACTTCGCGGGCCGGATCTGCCCCCCCGGGCCTTGTGTTTGACACGTCTGCTCTAAAACATCCTCTATCGACCAGATTTCTCTAGCAACAAGCTTCTGCACTGCTCCAGATGTTAATATTCTACCTATTCTCCTGCTTTGCTGACGATGAACCATTAACCCTGACATTTAGAGGAAATAAGCACTCAGCGCTTGCAGTTCGCCCTAATGGAAATCGTCCATCAAAATCACAAGGATAGAAAACCACGCTTATAAAACATTAGGAATTGAGTAAACTACATCCGCCCAACAGGAAGAAAAGACTCGTCAACAAGTACAGGAAGTCTTCAACTTACAACACTTCATTTAGTGACCATTTGAAGTTACAACGGCACTGAAAAAAATGGCCATTTTTCACACTTATGACCATTGCAGCATCCGCATGGCCAACGGGAACAAACTTCAGGTGCTTGGCAACTGACTCATATTTATGACGGTCTCCCAGGGTCACGTGATCTCCTTTTGTGACCTTCTGGCAAGCAAAGTCAATGGGAGAAGCCGGATTCACTTAACAACCGTGTTACTAATTTATCAACTGCAGTGTTTTGCTTAACAACTGTGGCAAGAGAGGACGTAAAGTGGGGCAAAATTTACTTAACAAAATTCACTTAGCAATAGAAATTTGGGGCTCAATTATTTAGTAAAGGACTAGCTGTACTAAAGTATCTGAAATGACAAATTCTTATATTTTTATGCCACGGTAGCCATTAATTCAGCATTCATAAAATTTCAAAACACCCTTTTTTTAAGTGGCCTGTTGATCTGAGTTGATGTTTTAGCACCCGGCTGATTTTACCTTCTGTTACTCTGAATGGTTCAATGAGTTGAAGGTTCATTTCTACACTGGTTCTTTGACTTCCTTTTAATTAATTCCCCAGAATCAATTAATTGCGGTAGAAATAACCGTTGAGGAAATGATTAAATAATGAAGGATAAAGCGTTCAGTTGATTGGTATGGATTTTGTTCCTAGAATCTCTGAAGGAGGCATCTGACTTTACTGGGGGGGAAAAATCACTCATCTTAAAATGAAATTCTAAATGGTTTATGTTTCTCCCAAATCCCATCATTTTTGGGGGAGAGGTGGAACTAAATGACATGCAGCACAAATGGCCAGCCTCAAATTATCATATTTTAGACACATTATATGAAAATCTATTTCTCTGGAGAAGGCTCTGATGCTGGGAATGAGGTAAGGGGATAGAATATCAGAAGAACAGAGTTGTTAGGGACCTTGGAGGTCTTCTAGTCTAACCCCCAGCTCAACCAGGAGACCCTGTACTTACTATTCCAGACAAATGGTTGCCCAATCTTTTCTTAAAAGCCTCCAGTGATGGAGCACCCATAACTTCTGGAAGCAAGCCACCCCACTGGTTAATTGTTCTCACTGGTAGTAAAGTTGTAGGTTGCTTCTCTCGTTGATGAACCCAAAGGTGCTTTTTCAAGAGGCAACTGGACTCTCTTTGTTTTTCCTTGAAGATGTTTCGCTTCTCCTCCAAGAAGCTTCTTCAGTTCTCTTCTCCCTAGACATCTCTCCTTGATACACTTCCACCCATTACTTCTTGTTCTGTCCGCAGGTGCTTTGGAGAAGAGGAGGGGAGGATGACCAGCAGCAACATGGAAGGAGGCACCATTAGAAGACTTGAAGAACAAGGGTGGAGACAGATGGTCATGGAGAAAATCTACTGTGAGATTATTAAGAGTTGACATCAACTTGATGCTTTGGTTCAACCAACCAATGTGAAAATTCATCTCACTCGAGGAGTCCATGATGTTTGGAAGAGTGGAAGGAAAGAGAAGAAGAAGATGACCAGAAACAAGGTGGATGGACATTAGTTGTCTCTGCACCCGTTACTTCTTGTCCTGCCTTCAGGTGCTTTGGAGAAGAGAAGAAGAGAAGGAAGGTCAGTAGCAAGGAGATGTGGGTGTCATTAGAAGACTTCAAAGACCAGGTTGGTGGTGGTGCATGAAGTCCATGATGTTTGGAAGGATGGAAGGAAAGAGAAGAAGAGGAGGATTAGCAGCAAAGTGGATGGGGGCACCATTGGGAGATTTGAAGGACCAGGTTGGAGAAAGGTAGTCATGCAGAAAATCCATCTGACTGCTAAGAGTTGACATCAACTTTATGCTTCAGTTCAACCAACCAATGAATCAATGCAAAGACTCATCTTGCTTGAGAAGTCTATGATGTTTGGAACGAGGGAAGGAAAGAGAAGAAAAGGACGACTGGCTAGCGAGGTGGATGGACACAGTAGTGATCCCTGTATCCTTTAAACTTCCACCCATTACTACTTGTCATGTCCTCAGTTGTTTTGGAGAACAGAAGAAGAGAAGAAGAGGATGACTAGCAGCAAGGAGATGTGGATACCATTAGAAGACTTGAAGGACCAGGTTGGTGACAGTCCATGAAGTCCATAATGTTTGGAAGAGGGAAAGGAAAGAGAAGAAGAGGGTGACCAACAACAAACTGGATGAACAGGTTGGTGATCTTTGCACCCTTTCAAGATCTGAAGAACCAGGTTTTTGAAGAGATGCTCCTGGAGAACATCTACGTATAGGGTTGCTAAAAGTCAATATTGACCTGATGGAACATAAATCAATCAAATAAGGAACCAATTCTCATAGTTATTCTGAAACAGAGCTGCAAAAAATCATTGATGGGGATGTTCTATCTACAGCTGTGGCCACCAGCATGGAAGAAGAAGAAGAAGAAGAAGAAGCAGGGGTTGATTCTGATACTTGATAAACTACTGGAGAGTTCCTTTTTAGAAGCATCTGAAGATAGAGGAGCAGTCAAAAAAAGTCAACATGGTGGCTTTATCAGGACCTTTTTAAAAAAATATCTCCTCCTTAGATACGTTGGGCTCTTTTACATGGATCATGAACATTGTACAATCTCTTGGTCATCAAGTTCTTCTTCATACATATACGGCCTTCCCAACTAGCAAACCCCAAAGATATCAAAGTACAGGTAGTCCTCGACTTACAACCACAATTAAGCCCAAAATTTCTGTTGCTAAGAGAAACGGTTCTTGAGTTTCTTGCTCCATTTTTCGACTTTTCTTGCCAGAGTTGTTAAATGAATCGCTGCATCTGTAATCTCGAACGGTCACTAAATGAATGGTTAAAAGTCAAGGACTACCTGTGTTCCTTAAGGCCACTGTCAACCAAAGAAGAAAGGAAGGAAGATTATGTTCATTTGGGGAGAGAATCTTAATTTTCCTTTTTCCAAATGCTGCTCTTTCAACAAAAACTGCTTTTCACCCAGAAATTCTGTCATTTGGTGGAAGTTGAAAAGAAAGGAACTTCCTTTCCATTGGCGAAGAACATGCAAAGTAAATCAACGATATAAGGCATGATTGATGCTTGCCATTGCTGTTGATTTTATTTATGCACTAAAGGGAACTTCTCTTCTCAAATAAACATAATCTTCCTTTCTTTTTCTCTCTCTCTGAGCATGACTGTTTTCTTGCAGACGTTTCAGGACCTAACTAGGTAATATCATCAGGGCTAGAAAGAAATAAGATTTGCTCTCTCCTCTCCCTTCTAGTTGGGTCGTGAAACATCTGCAGGAAAGCAAGTCAAGTTCAGAGAACACCAAGGACCTCACAGTCCTCCTCCTCCTCCTCCTCCTCCTCCTCCTCCTCCTCCTCCTCCTCCTCCTCTCTGCAATCCCCACTCCCTTCTAGCCCTAACGAAGTTACTTAGTTCGGTCATGAAACGTCTGAAAGAAAACAATGAAGCTCAGAGAGCACCAAGGACCCCACAGTTCAACCCTCACCTACAAATATTCTCTTAATTTCCCCCCCCCCCCGGGGGTATCTCAGAGTCAAAACTGTGGTGGTTTGAATATTTCACTGTATACTTACAAGTAGATACTGGATTCATTGCCCCCAATGTCTGGCGACTGGAGCTTCTGAACCAAGATGATGATGATGCCAACGAAAAGCAAAAAATTGATCTTGGAAGAGGGAAAAAAAAAGAAACGGATCAGCCAATGACAAAGAAATCCGTGTCTTCCAATTAAAAAAAGCAATGAATTTTCAGTCCAGCAAAACTCAATTTTTTCTTTGCAATCCACTGTTCAATAGCTAATGAAATAAAACATATAAGACTATCTGCAGCAGTTTCAGTATTGCAAAACAATCATTCCAGGCCACCCTCAACTTACATTAACCATTTGGTGATGGTTCAACATTACAAAGGCACTGCGAAAAAGGATTTCACATTTATGTCCATTGCAGCTTTCCCATCCAAATTCAGACAGTTGACAACTGACTCATATAAGGGTGGTTGCAGTGTCCTGGGGTCATATGATCCTGTTTTGTGACCTTCTGGTTGGCAAATCAATCGGGAAGCCAGATTCACTTAAGTAATTTGTTGCTAATTTAATAATCACAGTAATTCACTTATCAACTGTGGCAAGAAAAGTTGCGAAATGGAGCAAAATTCACTTAATAACTGTCTCGCTTAGCCACAGAAATTTTGGACTCAATCATGGTCATAAGTTGAGGACTACCTGTATTTCCTAAGCTATGAAAAAAAAGTGACTTACTCCTTATCTCCGCAGTTACGGCTGTTGCAAAATGCCCATGGTGGTGTGATCAAAATTCAGACACTTGGCAACTGATTCATATTTATGACGGTTGCATTGTCCCAGGGTCACGTGATCCCCTTTGGCAACTTTCTGACAAGCGAAGCCACTGGGGAAGCCAGATTCACTTAACAACTGTGGCAAGAAAGGTCATACAATGGGACTAAACCCACTTAACAACTGTCTCGCTTAGCAATAGGGCTTTCTTTGATAATCTACCATCCATTGCTTCTTCTCCTGCCTTCAGGTGCTTTGCAGAACAGATTGACCCCCTCTTCATGGTGGCAGCCCCTCAAATTTTGGACTAGACATAATGCAATTCCTGCAACCGATCTTCGTATGTTTTAGCCTCCAGTCCCCTAATCATCTTTGTTGCTCTTTTCTGCACTCTTTCTAGAGTCTCAACATCTGTTTTATATTGTGGTGATGACCAAAACAGGATCCCCCATTTTTTCATATTGGTAACTGGATATAGATTTGATGTCAGTTACATGAAGGTTAGCAACCATGTGTAAGATTACAGTGGTTTCCCCCAGTGCTTTGCAAAGCTTGGTTCCAAAGTTGCAGATATGGAACAAAGAATCATAGGGTTGAAGCACTCACAACATCTGGAGGCAAGCTGTTCCATTGTTTAATTGTACTAACTGTCGGGAAATTTCTCCTTAGTTCCAGGTTGCTTCTCTCCTTGACAAGTTTCCATCCGTTGCTTCTTGTCCTGCTTTCAGGGGCTTTGGAGAATAGCTTGACCCAACCTCTTCCCTGTGGCAGCCCCTCAAAAATTGGAAGACTGCTATCATGTCACCCCTTCTCCTTCTTTTCATTAAACCTGACATTCCTGGTTCCCACAACCATTCATTGTATGTTTTAGTCTCCATTCCTCTAATCAACTTTGTTGCTCTTCTCTGCACTCTTTCAGCATCTTTTTTACGTTGTGGTGACCAAAACTGGATGAAAGCATTCCAAGTGTGGTCTTATCAGTGTGGTATAAAGTCACACCATAGATTTTAACCTTACTTAAGTGTGGATTCATGTTGAGCCGTGGCCAATGGCTGGAGCATCCTCACATCCTAAATGGACTTACCATTATGGACGCCACAACTGGACCTTTGATCACCCACCATAAAGCCGTGTTGTTGTTCATGTCCCAACATCTGTTGGGAAAAGAAGAAAGGCAGTCAAGAGGATTTAGGAATAAAATTAAAATTGCCCACCCAAAACAAATACAGGGAGTCCTTGATTTACAGCCATTCATTTAGTAACAAGTTCAAAGTTACAATGGCTCTGAAAAAAGTGACTTATGAGTAGTCCTCACACTTATGACTGTTGCAGCATCCCAAACGATCAAAATTTTATGATTTATGATTATTTATGATTGCAGCATCCTGCAGTCATTTGAGCATTTGTATCCTCCCCAGCCAGCTTCCCACAAGCAAAGTCAATGATGGAAGCCGGATTCACTTAACGGCCATGTGATTCATTTAGCAACCATGGCAAAAAAAATCTCACTTAACAACTGCCTTGCTTAGCAATGGAAATTCTGGCCTGTTATAAGCTGAGGATTACCTGTACATCTTAAAGGAAACATCACCTTCATTCTTTGAAGACTCACCTGATTTTTGGATACAGTATTAACTAAATTCTAATTCTTTTAATACAGGTAGTCCTCGACATTTCATTTAGTGACCATTCAAAGTTATAATGTCACTTTAAAAAGTGATTTATGACCATTTTTCATACTTATGACCGATGCGGCATCCCCATGGTCAATTGATCAAAATTCAGATGTTTGGTAATTGACTCATACTTATGACGGTTGCAGCGTCCTAGGGTCACATGATTCCCCTTTTGTGACCTTCTGGCAAGCAAAGCTGGGTTCACTTAACAACCGTGGTACTAATTTTCCAACTGCAATCATTCACTTAACAACTGTGGCAAGAAAAGTCATAAAATGGGACAAAACTCACTTAACAAATGTCTCACTTAGCAACCGAAATTTTTGGCTCAGTTGTGGTCATAAGTTGAGGATTATCTGTACTGATTAAAACTCCGCTAGTTCAAAGTGCAAATTTTAGGGATTCCTTGCCTTCTCATGTGTTTTACGCATCTGCTTCCTAGCTTCTTAAATCATGTAGAAAATGGAAAATAGTCACTCAGCACCGGTATCCAGATTATTCATTACAGGTTGTCCCCAACTTACGACCGGTCACTTAGTGACTGTTCCAAGTTATGTCCTCCCTAGAGCTATCTACGAGCTTGTTTCAAAGTTACAATGCCCAGGCCCCATGGTCACATGATTGCATTTTGAGTAGTTAGCAACCAGCCCTAATTTATGGCTATTTGCAATCATGTGACCTCCATTTATGACACTTTTTTTTTTGGATAAACCAGTGTTTAATTCCAATTTCCAGGAAAAAAAAACCAACCCTGCCCATTAGGTACAATGAGTTCACTTAAAGACCACACGGTTCCTTTAATGACCATTTTAAAAAAGGTGATCCTCTTTAACCAAGGCCTGCTGCAACTTACACCCATAATTCCAGACCCAATTAAAGTCATCGGTCAAGGGCTACCGGTATTCTATCTCTTTCTCCATATTAACACCACAATGGAGAGATAAACAAAGTCACAATCATTTGATTAACCAAAACGGATGGCAGTTGTGCATTCGTGACCTCCCCAAAGCCTGAAGGACAGTGTGCAAAACTTTGCCAGGTTTGTACCCACTGTGATGCCAAGGAAGAGGCGTGCCCTGCCACTTACCCAATGTTATCGAAGTGAAGCCGAAGGACAGCCCAGACTGTGACACAAATGGTCGGAGTTCCTGGAGAAGAGAAGAAAAAAGTGATGGTGCCTGGGACACCTGGATTTTCCCCTCTCAGAAATGGAATTTAGGTTGGCATTCACTGGCCTAATAACCATCACTGTTGTTGTTATTATTTACACACAGTCATCCAGGTAGGTTTGACTGGATCTGCTACTTCGGAGTAGGGGATCCTTCCTGAGGATCTAGAATAGCTACAGATAATGTGATGGCTAGCACAGGCAGCCCTCGACTTTTAACAACTGCCTTGCTTAGCTACGGAAATCCTGGGGCCCCAACTGTAAATTATTGTGGCGATAAATTGAGGACTACCTGTAATGAGTCTGCGATCCCTACTCACTTCTAGAACTGATAATGTAACCTAATTGGGTCATGAAACATTTGCTCAGAACATACCAAGGACTCCACAGTCCTCCTCCTCCTCCTCCTCCTCCTCCTCCTCCTCCTCCTCCTCCTCCTCTACCTCTTCATAAACCTCACTTCCTCATAGCATGTTCTAACTTAGTTGGGTTAGAAAACATCTGCAAGAAATCACCAAGCTCAGAGAGCACCAAGGACTCCACAGTTCTTCTCCTTATCTCTCATTCTTTCCTCCTCCTCCTCCTCCTCCTCCTCCTCCTCCTCCTCCTCCTCCTCCTTCCTGCAAACCCCACTCTCTTCTAGCATTAATGATGTTCCCTAATTGGGTTGTGAAACATCTGCAAGGAAACCACCAAGCTTAGAGAGCACCGAAGACACTACAATTCAACCCTGGGCTAACATGTCCTCTTCTGAAGAAAGCACTTACCCCAGCCAATGATGGTGTACCAGTAGAAATATCTCCTCTCTGGAAAGAAGGTTTCCACAAGTAACGTAAAGAGGTACAGCCCCTCAATGAAAAGCCAGAAATAGTTGGACATCACACAGTAGTGGAAGAAGACCATCACCGCCTTGCATTCCACCTGTGGAGGACAACCACCAGTTTAGGCCATTTTAGCTTTTCCTTCAGATGAAAAATTGCCACCTGCATCTGCTAGACCAGGGATCTCCATGACTGCTTGAGGAGTTCTGGGAGTCAAGTCCACAAGTCTTAAAGTTGCCAAATTTGGAGACCCCTGTGCTAGATTATCCTTCCTACCATTCCTTGTCAGAAGCTGTGCAAAATACTCATGATGAAACTTTCAAGCAATCGAACAGTTGGTAGATTGGGAAGTGGCTCTATCTATCTATCTATCTATCTATCTATATCTATCTATCTATCTATCTATCTATCTATCTATCTATCTATCTATCTATCCATCCATCCATCCATCCATCCATTTACATCTCTCTCTATTATCTATTCATCTATCTACCTATTATCAATTAACTCTCTTGCTCTCTCTACTTACATCTCTCTCTCTATTATCTGTTAGCTCTTTCTCTCTCTCTACTTACATCTCTCTCTATTATCTCTCTATCTCTATCTATCTATTATCTATCTATTACCGTAGCTCTATCTACTTACATCTCTCTCTCTCAACTATCATCTATCTATCTATATCTATTTATTTATATATCTATTAGCTGTCTCTCTATATATCTACTTACATCTCTTTATCTCTCTCTATTATCTATCTATTATCTTTCTATTTCTCTCTCTCTCTCTCTCTCTCTCTCTCTCTCTCTCTCTCTCTCTCTCTCTCCTTACATCTCTCTTTCATCTATCTGTCTGTCTGTCTGTCTTAAATTTAGTAGCTGGAATAGTAGTGTAGAATGGGCCAGAACTCACATTTGTAGTTGGTTGTTTGTTGGCCCCTGTATGAGGTGATCTACACTATGATTGGTTGCTGGGTGTAAAGGGGGAGTTTCCATTTTTCCCACCTTTTTTCTTATGTGTGTTCTTCTGCTGTTAATTTTACCTCAGGATATTCATGTGTACCTGACTATCTTGTCTGCTGTAATTATAAATGTTAAATATATTTATTTATATAAAACTACAAGTTTGTGCCAGCGTTTCTGACTTTATTTGGACAGTGCTATGCAATTCCTTGACACAAAACATAGCTTTGTTAAAGGGCCACAGTTTTCTACAGAGAAGGGTCCAAAATAGTCAGCATGGCTGCCGCAACCATATATATATATATATATATATAATCCCATTTAATCTCCAAAGACTCAGGGCGGCTTACAATCTAAGAAGCACAAATCAATGTGCTTAGCAATAGCCTTCATTCTATGTATATGCCTGCTTATTAGGGCTTTCACACACACCCCAAGCGGCATTATTACAAAGTCAGCTTAATTGCCCCCAACAATCTGGGTCCTCATTTTACCTACCTTGGAAGGATGGAAGGCTGAGTCAACCTTGAGCCTGGTGGGACTCGAACCTGCACTAATTGCAGGCAGCTGGTGTTACTTAAGGAGGCACTAGCCCACTGCTCCACCAAGGCTCTTTAATAGATCTTTCCAACAGAGTTGACAAAAATTGAACATAAGATTGTCTAGTGGACTTGGCCTCTCGGCATAATTTACCGTCGAGACATGACAGTGGTTGCTGTCTTGTTCAGCATACAGGATCCCGTCTTTAATGAAGACTGAAATGGCACGCAGAATGAACGAAACAAAAAGATTCATATGAATAAAATTCCGGGTGCAATGCAGTTTCCTAATAGGGAAGAAAAAGAAAAAGAAAAGGGATTTTAAGAAATGGGGAGGAAAGATCATGTCACGTTTGCAAAGCAGTCTCTGTATTGTCTTCCTATGTCTATGGGTAGACCACAATTGAGCCCAAAATTACTGTTGCTAAGCGAGATAGTTGTTAAGTGAGTATTCCCCCAATGGATGACCTTTCTTCCCGGAGTTGTTAAGTGAATGACTGCAGTTGTTAAGTTAGTAACACGGTTGTTAAGTGAATCTGGTTTCCCCAGTGACTTTGCTCGTCAGAAGGTCGCAAAAGGGGGTCACAGCAATGGTCATAAATATGAGCCAGTTGCTAAATGTCCAAATTTTCATCACGTGTCTGTACGGATGCTGCAACGGTTGTAAGTGTGAAAAATGGTCCTAAGTCATTGTTGTGCTGTTGTAACTTCGAAAGGTCACTAGTGAGGGCTATCTGTACTTAATTGGCCTAATTCCTGTCAGATAACTGTTTCAAATCTAGATTGCTCTTGATCATTTATTTATGACACGTAGTCATAAATATTAAACATGTGAACATATAAAACACACTTTTCTCCTCCTTTTTTCCCCATGGCAACAACACAACACTGTGAAGTGGGTTGGGCTCAGAAAGAGGGACAGGACCAGAGTCAACCAGCTGGCTTTCATGGTTAAGGTGGGACTAGAATTCACTGACTCCTGATGATATGCCTCAAGTAGACAGCTGGCCTTCATACCTAAGGTGGAACTAGAACTCACTGTCTCAGGGTCATTGGCCCAATATCACCCAACTGGCTTTCATGCCTAAGACAGGACTAGAATTCACTAACTCCTGGTGATTGGCCCTAAGTCACTCAGTCAGCTTTCATGCCTAAAGTGGAACTAGAACTCCCTGTCTCCTGGTGATTGGCCCAAAGTCACCCAGCTGGCTTTCATGGCTAAGGCAAAACTAGAACTCATTGTTTCCTGGTGATTGGCCCAAAGTCACACAGCTGGCTTTCATGGCTAAGGCAAAACTAGAAGTCACTGTTTCCTGGTGATTGGCCCAAAGTCACACAGCTGGCTTTCATGGCTAAGGCAGCACTAGAATTCACTGTCTCCTGATGATAGGCCCCAAATACCTCAGCTAGTTTTCATGCCTAAGATGGAACTAGAATTCCCTATCTCCTGATGATTGGCCCAAAGTCACTAGCTGGCTTTCATTGCTAAGGCAGGACTAGAACTCACCGTCTCCTGGTTTCTAGCCTGGTCCTTAACCACTAGACCACACTGGCTGCCACAACATGCCGGACCAGAGAACCTAATCCAATCAGATCAGCTTTGTCTCATGTTTGTGACAACTCACCTGAAACGGCACAAGATCACCATGGCGGTGGTAAGTGAAACAAGGGATGTACTATAGCCGACAGTATACAAGGCCTTAACAGACAGGTAGTAGTAAGCCTGTGGAATAAAAGAAGAAAGTTGGAGTTACTTTGAGGAAAGACTAAAAGCTCAATGACTTTTTTTCCTCTTTCTTTGTCTAAGAGTCCAAATTCACTCCTTTCACGGGTACACAGGTAGTCCTCGACTTATGACCATTCATACAGCAGCCCAGGACCAGCCCACATTCTGCATCAGTCTGCAACATGGTGAGCCTGGATGGCATGGCTGCCTTGTTTAATGACAGCAATAACTTAAGGACAGTAAGTCCGGATTTGTGATCATAAGTCGAGGACTATTCGAGGATCTACAACCCTGAATGAAGCAGTTTGTACAAAGCACTGCATTCTGATGAAAGATTCCAGTCAAAGGATACAGTTAGTCCTCGACTTACGGCCGCAATTTAGGCCAACATTGCTAACCCTTAACATTTGTTAAGTGAGTTTTACTCTATTTTACGACCTTTCTTGCCATAGTTGTGAAGTGAATCACTGCCACTGTTCAGTTACTCACACTGTTGTTAAGTGAATCTGGTTTCCCCATTGACTTTGCTTGTCAGAAGTTTACAAAAGGGGATCATGTGACCCCAGGACACTGTACATGAACAAGAGTTCATTTAATGACCATTTGAAAATGTAAGGGCACTGAAAAAGGAGACTTATAACCATTTTTCAGACTCATATGATTGTCGTAGTGTCCCCACAGTCACGAGATCAAAATTTGCACGGCAACTGACTCATATTTATGACAGTCACGGTATCCTGGGCTTGTGTGATCCTTTTTTGTGACCTTCTGACAAGCAAAGTCAACCGTGTTACTAACTTAATAGTTGCAGTGATTTACTTAACAACTATGGCAAGAAAAGTTGAAAAGGGAGGGGGGAGGCAGAAGTCACTTAACAGCTGTCTCACATAGCAGCAGAAATTTTGGGCTCAATTCAGTGGTGGTATTCAGCCAGTTTGCACCAGTTTGGCAGAACCGGTAGCTAATTTTTTGTGGCCAAGGCCCAGAATGGACTTCCGGAAGCGGCATCCACACAGAGAACCGGTTGTTCACCTGTTTGAATCCCACCACTGGCTCAATTATGGTCGTAAATCGAGGACTACCTGTAACTCATAAACTCATCTGAATTAAGAAAATGCACACCTCCTGAATATTCAATTAGACATTAACTAAATTATGTTAAGAATATTATGGGATGACATTAATTATTATGTAGAATATATATGGATAATCCACAACCCTTTTTTTTTTAGTGACCGTATCGAAGTTACCATGGCACTGAGAAAAGTGACTTACGACCGTTTTTCACACTTACAACCTCTGAAGCCCCCCCAGGGTCACGGGATCAAAATTCACTTGGCAACTGACCCATAGGGGGTTGGACTAGATGACCTCCAAGGTCCCTTCCAACTTTATTATTATTATTATTATTATTATTATTATTATTATTATTATTATTATTATTATTATTATTATTATTATTATTATTTTATTACGGTTGCAATGTCCTGGAGTAATGCAATCACTTTCTGACCAGCAGGAAGCCAGAATCGCTTAACGACATGTGACTAAGTTAACATTTGCGATGATTCACATAAGAACTATAGCGAGAAAGGTCATAAAATGGGGTAATACTCACTTAACCGCTGTACTTCTTAATAAAAGAAATTCTGGGTTCAGTTGTGGCTGTATTTAGGCATATATAGGTATTAATCTAGTTTACCGGCTTGGATCCTATTTGGACAGGAGAGGTCAAATTTTTTGTTGTGATTTACAAGTGGCACCCATGCCTTCAAACTGACATATTCTCATTGCCAGATAATAATAATTAATTAAATAATAATAATAATAATAATAATAATAATAATAATAATAATAATAATAATAATAATAATAATAATAATATAACAACAACAACAACAACAACAATTTGCCTGTAAGCAAAAACTGGTGGGATCATAAAATAGAGAAAGTCATAGAAAATGATAAAAGTTAAACTGCTCTGGGACTTCAGAATTCAAACAGACAAGCACCTGCCACAGAACACCCTGGACTTAACAATTGTCGATAAGAAAGACAAAAAAGTCTGGATACTGGACGTGGCAGTGCCTGGAGACAGCAGAATAGACGAGAAAGAACTGGAGAAGATCAGAAAATACAAAGACCTACAAATAGAAACAGAAAGACTGTGGCAAAGGCAAGGAAGGGTAGTAGTACCAATAGTAATAGGCTCCTTGGGTGCAATCCCAAAACAACTGGAGCACCACTTGAACACCATCATCGGCATTGACAAATTGCCATTAGTCAATTGCAAAAGGCGGCCTTGCTAGGAACTGCTTCCATCCTGTGACGAGATCTGGAATACCATCAAACATCCACATCTGCCTATCCCAGGTCCTTGGTAAGGACTCGATAGGTAGACAAAAATGCCAAATCCAGTCTGAACATCTGGCTGACTGTGCGATGATCATCATCATCATCAACAACAACAACAACAACAACAATAATAAAGTTGGAAGGGACCTTGGAGGTTATCTAGTCCAACTCCTTGCTCAGGCAGGAAACCCTATACCATTTCGGACAAATGGCTGTCCAGTCTCTTCTTAAAAACTTCAGATTACCTGTCCATTTTCTGTCATGGTGTCATTCTCATCAAATCCACAGGCATCATAATAATGTGGGAATGGTTCAGACCAGCCTTCCGAGGTGCAGTTCCTGCTGACCAGCTTAAAATCTACCGATCCGTCTGTTGGGAAAAAGGATGAAATGCACCATTTTTTTAAAAACTTGGTAGAGTAGAGCAAGAGGCATTAGAGCAGGGATCTCCAAGTTTGGCAACTTTAAGATGGGTGGACTTCAACTCCCAGGATTCCCCGGGCAGCATGGCTAGCTGTGGAATTTTGGGAGTTGAAGTTCACCCATCAAAATCGCCAAGGTTGGAGACTCCTGTTTTAGAGAAAAAAGACAGAAGGATTTCAAGAGAAAACAGGCATTTTAATTTTTTTTTTGCTTGGCTTGGCTCTGGTGGTCTACACTGCAAGGTTGTTTGGAAGGTCCCATAGATGGATTTGACTTCAGTCGGATCGCTTGGTCAATGCAAGAAGTGCTGGGGGAAAAAGCTGATTCAACTTTTTGATTCCATGATCAAGATTTGGGGGACTGGCAACCTGTAGCACCCTGGGGTCATCTGATTGCTATTACTACTTCCCAGAAATATCAGGACGGAGAGTAGAGGATAGACCAGAATTTTTCCTGCTTGGCACAACAACAGAGAAGCATACCAAAGAAGAGTTACATATAATGATACACATCAGCACAGCAGCGAGAATGTCGTTCGCCCAGAAATGGAAAAACAGTGAAATACCAAACGAGAGTGAAGTGATAAATAAAATTTGGGTGTGCGCAGAAATGGACAAGTTAACTCTGGAAATTAAAAATAAAGATCAGTCAGATTACTACAAAGTTTGGAATAAGTTTTACCTATGGTGGGGACAGAAAGGAAGGTCTCAACAGAAATATACAGGATGCTGATTTCACATATTATTAGAATAAGGTGGTTGATAAGATTGAATATTGTATAACTGTATATAAATGATATGTGCATAAAGTGTATATATGTATATAAAACACAAAAATGATGTAAGACAAGAAGGAATGTCAGACCGTTAACACCTTGTCCAAAGTTTTAAATAATAAAATTTGCAATAAAAAAAAATCGCCAAGCTTGGAGACTCCTGTTTTAGAGAAAAAGACAGAAGGATTTCAAAACAAAACAGGCATTTTAATTTTTTGCTTGGCTTGGCTCTGGTGGCCTACACTACAAGGTTGTTTGCAAGGTCCCATAGATGGATTTGACTTCAGTCGGATCGCTTGGTCAATGCAAGAAGCGCTGGGGGAAAAAGTTGATTCAACTTTTTGATTACATGATCAAGATTTGGGGGACTGGCAACCTGTAGCACCCTGGGGTCATGTGATTGCTATTACTACTTCCCAGTTGGCTTCAGATAAGCAAACTCAATGAGGGGAGCAGGATTCGCTTAGCGACCACAGATAATAAATTTGGATATGACCCACTTAACCCCAACGCTTAGCAAAGGATGTTCTAGTTTGAATTGCAGTCATATGTCAAGGACTGTGCAAAACATGCCAAGTAATAGTTTGAGAAGCAAACAATTTAGTCTAGTGGTTAAATCACCAGGCTAGAAACTGGCTGATGATGAGTTTTAATCCTGCCTTAGGCACAAAAGACAATTGGGTGACTTTGGGCCATTCACCAGGAGACTGTGAGTTCTGCCTTAGGCATGAAAACCCAACTGGATGACTTTGGGCCAGTCCTTCCCTCTCAGCCTACCTCACAAGGTTGTTGTTGTGGAAAAAATAGGGGGAGGAAGATGTATTGGGCACTTTCACAGCCTTGAGCAACTTACGGGTGGGATTAAAGAATCTAATAAATAAAATGAAATTCAGTATATAAAATTGGGCATGGCTCAGTTAACAATCACACAGCTTAGCAGTGGATGCTCTCAAGTGTGGTTGTAAATCAAGGACTATCTGTACCATGCAAAGTAACCATTTGAAAAGCAGACCCTCAACATTAGAAATAACCAGGGAAGCAATATCTAAAGTTCAGATTAAAAAAATCTTCTTTTCACCTCTGCTAAATCTTAGCAGGGCCAGGATGGAGTAAACTGTCTCCATTTCTTACCTAGAAGTTGCTCCGGATTGTCAAACATTTCAAGCTCTCCTACAAAAAAGTGAAGATAGATGTTGAAACCTGCTTTAGGACTGGTAGTCCTCAACTTACAAGTTCATTTAGTGATCATTCAAAGTTAGAATGACCTTTTGTGACCTTCTGACAAGCGAAGTCAATTGGGAAGCCAGATTCACTTAACAACCTTATTGTTAACTTAACCATGGCAGAGATTCGCTTAACAACTGTGGCAAGAAACGTTGTACAAGGGAGAAAAATTCACTTGTGTAGAATGGAAATTTTGGACTCAGCTGTGCTCGTAAGTCGAGGACAATCTGTATGTTCCTTTCTCCTATCTAAATGGAGAACAGAAGTCTCACCTGGCTGTGCGTACGCCATGCTATTCACATCCCAGCCTGGTCAACATAGAAAAAGAAAAGAAGATTAAATAAGGTGGCTAGCCCTTACAACAAAAATGTATATTCTTTCATTATTATATCAGCACTTTTCATTTTTGTGTGAAATGAAACTTTCATACTTATTGTATCTTTCTAAATTCCCCCTTTCTACAGTATTCAGGGCCTTAGTTGCATACAATCATAAGTACACGCATTTGATAGGCTTCTGTCTTCTAGAAATGTACACTAGTAATCCTCGACTTACAACCATTCATTTAGCAAATGTTCAAAGTTACAACAGCATTGAAAAAAGTGACTTACGACCGGTCCTCAAACTTACAACCATCTTAGCTTGCCCGCCATCACAAGAGCAAAACTGGCATGCTTGGCAACTGGAGTGTATTTATCATAGTTACAGCATCTTGAGATCACATGATTTCCATTTGCGACCTGCCCAGCTGGCTTCTGTCAAGCAATGTCAATGGGGGAAGTTGGACTTGCTTAACGACCATGTGATTCACTTAACAACCATAGTGAAAAATGGTCATAAGTCACTTTTTCCAGTGCCGTTGTAACTTTGAACGGTCACTAAATGACTTGAAGTGTTTATCAGCCATCCTTGTCTTCTACAGAAATTGCTTTCTCGGAAACTTCACATCACTCTTTATTTTATCTTATTCACAAGTGTTAAAACAGAGAATCACTGGGACAACTGAGAGGCTGGAATTTAAATCCGCTAAAAAGAGATTGAAAGAACTGGGCCCATTCAAACCTTGAAGAAAGAAGTCTAAAGAGGATTGTAAGGCTCTTTATATATTGAAAAGGATAATACAGGCACAAAGGTCAAGTTTTGTTTGCCCTGATTCCAGAAATAATGCAAGCTATGAATTACAGCTGGTC
>NW_028148373.1:0-21139 GCF_947247035.1 Vipera ursinii | reverse complement strand
GTGACCAAAACCTGCTGCAACCACCCAGCAGACGGGGGGGGGGATAAAAACCAAACACCCACCCCACCCCACCCTCGCTGCCAATCCTCAACAGAAATGCTCACAACAATGAAAACCTCGGACAGGAGGAAAGGCACCGCCAGGCGGGCAGGCAGATGTCTTGCTCGGCTGTGGCTTGGGGGGCACTTTTTTCAGTGCCATTGTAACTTCAAACAGTCACTAAGCGAACTGTTGTAAGTTGAGGACTACCTGTACTTTATCACTTTTTTCCTCTTTTTTTTTGGTCATCAAGTTTTTGACACCTTGCTAGGCGACTGGAGGTACGCAGATGTTGCCGTATCCTAAAAGTGGTACAATGGGCGAAAAGGTTGAAAAGCCCTGGACTAGGCAAGTCCTTGGTATGGCTTTTCAGACATGGTTTGCCACTCAGCCATCCTTTCTAGGGCTGAGAGAAAGTGACTGGCTCAATCTAATGTATCAGTTACCATTTTTAGATAGTCGCGTCCATTATATTTCTACAGTATTCAAAAGCTACAGAAGGTGGGCTGGGGATGCAGCATAAACCGAGTTTATATTGCTATGGTTCATCATATAGTCAACCAGTTGTTCAGATTGGATTTGTCATTTTTATTCACCTATCAGGCCCTTCCTTCCCAAGAACTGGGATAAGCAGATGTAGTTGTCGGATGGTGTTAGGTAGAAGCTGTGGTGGTGCAGTGGCTAGAATGCAGTATTGCAGGCAAACTCTGCTCACTGCCAGGAGTTTGATCTTGAAGTGGACTTCCATCCTTCCAAGGCCGGTAAAATGAGGACCCAGATGGTAGGGGACAATGTGCTATTCTGTAAAACGCTTAGAGAGGGCTGTAAAGCACTGTGAAGCAGTATATAAGTGCCATTGTTATTGCTATTAAAGTATCATTCCAAAATTTTAGTTCTCAAGAATCTCTCTGTGGTTCTATGTGGGACCCAGAGACATTGCGAACAGAGCTGATTTTTAAAGCCAATGTCTTTGACTTGAAATATGAAGGCTGTCTGTTCTTTTTTTTTAATTAAAACAATCTGTTAAAAATGAGGCAGGAAACTTTGTGGATCAATGAATATGTTACAATGCTGCATTGGGCATCCAGGTTCTATCTAAAGTCAAAAAGTAAGTCAGCCCCCCCCCCCCCCGTTTTTAAAAAAATAAAAATAAGAAATTGAACACTTGCAAAC
Organism: Vipera ursinii; assembly: GCF_947247035.1. Taxonomy (NCBI): domain Eukaryota; kingdom Metazoa; phylum Chordata; class Lepidosauria; order Squamata; family Viperidae; genus Vipera; species Vipera ursinii. The sequence goes on along the minus strand of NW_028148373.1, from coordinate 19,927 downwards.
TGCCAGCTAATTGACAAGTTTTCCTGAGCATAGAAAATGCATCTGGAAATGCAATGTATGCATCTAAAGTTCAGCGAGTTGGGTTAAATGGCTTGTAGTGATGGGAAATAAGCACAAACTGTCACATTTGATACCTTCTGTTGAAATAAATGAAAGAAACATGTTGAAGAGGAGAAGCAAGTGGCTGACTGCAAAGATTTTACCCCACAGCAATTGACCTAGATGCAGCGTGTGTATGTTTCACGTCTTAAGTCACAATCCATGTAGCATTGTGCAAAAAAAAAATAATCCAGGTACTTTGGTTCTTTATGCAGGAGAATATCTGCTTCCTATAGCAGGTTCTGCGAAAAGGGATCGTAATTTAGAGAAAACACAGCAATTGTGTTGCCCTTTGTATTAAAAATTGCTATCTCCATGCATACCATTATTATTATTATTATTATTATTATTATTATTATTATTATTATTATTATTATTATTATTATTATTACTACTACTACTACTACTAATACTACTACTACTATTACTATTACTATTTTTCAAGCTTCTTGAATGAGGTCAAAAAGTCCATTTGCCTTTTGAAAAGCACCTTTGGGACAACCTGATCTGGATGACGGAGAATCTCCATGGATGATGAAGATCAACTAGAATTGAGACTGGTTCTGTAGATTTCCATATTTTTGAAATAGCCGAGTTCTTCCTTATTTGGATGTGATGCCTTTTCCCATAATGGCCCCAAATAGAGAGGGATTTTCATGACATATAATGCCCAATTTTCTTGGGCATTTGACAGAGAACCAGTTTGAGCTACTGTTTAAAATGGGAGAGTTGAGTTTTGCCTTTCGCAGGGAGGCCAACTGGATGTTTCTAGACCAGTCCCTTTTTTCTCCGCCTTAGGAAGATGGCAATGTGAAACCCCCTTCTAACAATATTCCATGGATTTATAGTCGGCTAAAGTCAAGACTGACTCAAAGGTGCCCACTAAAAAAGGCATTCCGTGATACAGGGACTGTTCATTGACAGGCAGCACCGCCATGATCCAATGAAGATGGAAATCATTGTTTTTAATCTATTTGCTTCATCCCAGTGCATCATTTCCCAGTCTGATGCAACTCTGTCAATACATTTGGAGGCGATGGAAGAAAAACACCTAAAAGAAGCCAGGGGGGAAAAAAGACTATTCATGATTCATATTCCTACCTTGAAAATAGGTGTTTTGAAAAACACCTTTTAAAAAACCCAATACATTTAAGTAATGAATCAGAAGGATAACATTAAGCAACAAAAAGCCTTACCGGCATGCAATTATATTTCAAGAACTTTAGAAAATGCAACTTGAGAAGTATGTGGGTGCTCATGTTGTGCTACATGATTACATTTGGATCATTCTTTCTCAGTGAGGTTTTGTTTTCTAGGAAGATGCAAAACAGGAATTAAGTGGTTTACTTACACTAATGTTTAGCTTATACACTACCAAACATAAGTATAAACTTCAAGGACCCACTCCAGTGCAGTAGAGGTATTCATAGTTCGTGGCTGGGAGATCTTTGGCCTCAAACGATGGTTGTCAGGCCTCAGAAAAATGATTTAGTGGTGAAAATCCCAAAGGAAAAATCTTCATTGATCTTTATAATTGGAAAACCTGTCAATCAAAACTTAATACACTACCCATCTGCTAAAAGATATGTATACAGGTAATCCTCGACGTCTGATCACAGTTGGAATGTTGTTTGTAAGTTGTTGGGGTCATAGGTTGAGTTACCACGTGTCTGTCATTCTGTCCATCCAACCAAACGATCTGCATCCAAAATAATCTTAGCTCTCCTCTTTTGATTAGATGTGAATCTGAGGTGAGGGCAGGTTTCATTTCATGCCTACGTTCTGGTTTTGTCCTCATTTTAAAGTACTTACCTGAGGTGTCCTAGAATTTTTAGGATGCCACTTCTGAAAAACCCGCATCGAAGAAAAGAAAGGGATTAACAACACAGGGAAGAGAGATTTACTTTCGAGTACCATTTGTATTGCTAACTTGGTAAATCTCTTTGACATTTAAATTATTGTGTTTTCTTAGTTCTTTGCGGTTTGGCGCTCTATTTTTTTTTTCTTCTTCTTTTGTTCTTTTCCTTTTCTCAATTCCACCCACCCATCCAATAACTAAATGCCACAACTATTGTATCCTTGGCTGGTTCTAAGAAAAACAAACGCAGGCTTAGGGGCTTTTATATCCATTTAAAAAAAATCACATGCCATGATAAAGCTACCTTTCAACTAGCCTCCATTTTAAACGTAAACAGAAATGGGGGGGAAAATAAACCATTATGGGCCATTTCACACACCCCCCCCCCCAAGGGAAGTTAAGAAGTGGATTTGTTGCTTTAAGATCCTGCAAAGATCCTTTGGAAGCCTTAGCATCTCGCCAAAGCCTCATAAAGAAGACCAGTAGTGATGCAGACTTATCACTAGCAGTAACCTCCCATGGCCCTAAATCAAAGAAGAAATGGACCCCAGTCCAGCAGCTAAACCTGTGCCTCTCAATCCCTCTTCTATGGTTTCCAACAAACTCAGTATATTTAAAAACAATCAATTAATCAATGAAAACGTCAAGTCTATCAGCACACAAAGGCAACCAATCTCCAGTCATGCACTCTTAAGTACAGATGCCTTGTGTACACGTAAGAGAGAAATAGGAGGAGCCCTCTGTTGATCCCAGATCTTCTGGAGAGGATATGGAGGGAGGGACAGTCATCAATAGAGCTTTTATGATTAGGTTACATACACTCGGTTGAATGAAACACCTGTTTAAAAGGTGAGTTCCGAGTATATTGATCCTGGCTGATTTTTGTCCCTTGCCTCTTGCAGATTTGTTTCTGACCACGTTGTCAAAATCTGGACAGCCTCAGTTTGAGACCTGGGTGAATCAGGTAAAGAGACTCCGTGGGTCTGTGACAATTTGCCGCAGGACAACCCACTGCAAAGTTACAAGAGCTACCCCAATATCAAAGAAATGGTGGAGTAGAATCATTCAAGAAAGGATGCGAAAGGAGGGAGAGAATGAAATGTGAACGGCAAAAATTGAAAATTTATTGATGTATTTATTTCAAGTAGTTAAATAGAATTGTTAAATTGTGCTGCGGCGAGTTGTCCCGGGGCTGTGGCGAGTTGTCCAGTTGTGGGTTGGCCGCGGTGATGTCTCCATGGCAAGTTGTCCCATTCTGGATTCTGTCATGTGACGTCCAGAATAATTATATTCTGATGTATTGATGCAGGCAAGGCTGATTATACTGATTTCAGGAATAAAAAGCTTGCGCCTTAGAGACCTTTGTCAGTGCTGGTTTTGAACTTCTGAATGACACCTGAAGCGCAGCAAGCTAGCATGGATAACAATTAAGTGGGCCCTATGTGTGTGTTGATCAAGACTCCCATCATGATGTCTTGTGTAAGATTACTGGCATTTGATTTGTTAACAGGCTAATTTTAGGAAGTAAAAAAAAAGTTCCTTAATTTGGTACTTCTTTCTTGTGGCATGGCCCATACTTTATATTGTTTCCAGTGGGACTTTTTTTTTCTTTTTCTTTTCTCTATTGGGAAAAATGGAGGGAAAAAATAGGTACTTAAATGAGAAATCAGATTCCTTTCTGGCTGCTAAAACCTCAGTGAAAGTCTAGAGCCGGGGTGTCCAACCTTGGCAACTTTAACACCTGTGGACTGTCGGAACCATGACATGGACTTCAACTCCCAGAATTCCCCAGCCAGCATGGTGAATGCTGGGAATTGAAGTCCAGAGGTCTTAAAATGCTGCTCTGCTCTAGAGTACAAATAGCTAATCCCAAGGTTCAGAGAATGGCCACGGTTGATTAAACCTGTATATCTTCCCTTTTTCTTTTTTACTTATTAAATTTATTCTTTGTTCCACATTGAATTTTGTCCATTTATGTCAGTAAATCTAAGAGAGTAAGCAGTCACCATAAAATACTAAAATACTCATTTGTTCTTCCTTGAGTGCAAGGAATGTCAGCAGTTATTGACACAATTATTACTAAAATCGATTCTTCCCCTTGTAGTTAACATTGAAAGCTAATTTCATCAGGGGCCCACTTTGTCTATTAATATTTCTGCCCAAATCTTTAATTCACATATGGAACTCTTTTGCAAGCTAAGGCTAAGCCAGGATATTTGTAACCATGGTTTCTCAATTTCAAAAACATGTTCATGAAATGATTGAAAGTATGCAAAAATAAAAAGCCAAACTATATTGCCTCCCTAAAATATGTTTTTCTGTTCTCCATGGGTTATTATGTTCATTGTTTTCCAACTTTATATGAGAAATATTTATGGATTGGTTGCCATTTTTATATTTGTAAATATTTTTATTGACAGGATGGGGATTTTGCCAAACCTCATCACATAAAGGAAAAACCGAAGGATGCTGTTGTTATAGGACAATCAGTATTTGCTGATTTTGGTGAGTTTCCTTTCTCCTTCTCCTAAATATTTGATTTATATGCATTTTCTATATATTTAAGAATACCTGTTTATTCGGTAAAAATTGTTAGGATGATAATACCATTTTATTCTGCTTCTTTAAAAAAACACTAAATTTCTCAGTGTTCTATTGCTACAATGTTTTATAGGCACTTTGTCAATTAATCTCTGAAATACACATGAAATATTTAAATTATAGTACTTATTAAAAATTGATAAAACATGCCCATGTTTTAAAACATAAATACCAGTTATTAAACTTGCTTAACTTTCTGGGAATCTGATTTTGAACAATCTTTCGCAAGCAACAGATTTTTCGTGGAGAGAAATAATACTTTTAATTAAGGGCCATATTAGGAATTAATATGTATTTTTAACAATTCCAAAATGTCATTGTTGTCATTAAATATGATAGCAGGTGCTTTATGTATTATTTCTCACTTTATTTTGTATTGGATCATCAACATGTTTGTTTTTCTCTCTTTATTTTATGTCCTTAAAATAGCTTATTGTATATTTAGTGTGATAAACTTTTAAATAACTAATAATAATAATAAAACTTTAAAGTCCAGATTCAGAATCTGGTTTCTGTTAAAAAGGAAACGTAATTGCTCACCCATTTTGTTTCTGCTGATAAGAATATAAAGTAAATTCTACATTACTTTTTTCATCTAAATCTTGGTCAGGAACCAAAGCTGAGACAAACTGAGCTGAGGTTCTGATTTTTAAAATGTCAGGGAATTATCTACATACTTTGAACTTCCCAAGCACAATTGTTCTCATCATCTGTTTTCTAATATCTCTAAAGTGAGGGAGAGGATTTTATTAACTAGATTTTTCTGGGCCTTTTGGCTGAGATTAAGTATACGAGTTCATTAACCAAGATCTTGAAAGTGTTATTCATCCTAAGAAACAAGGTGCCTGTTTATTTGAAATTAAACAATGGCAGCATCCTACACTAATTTGTTCCCTTCTAAAAAAACTGCATGAAAGTCCCATAAATATTTTCACACATTTATGCTTGACCTTTTAACTAAATACCATCACTCCTGAGTAAGTCTCCAGGGGGATCTCTGAACTGTAACTCTTGCTATAGAAGAAACTAAAATCGGACTAAAATGAGATTTTATTTTAATTATTCTATTTGTATGCTACCAATCTGCTAGGGATTTGGGGCAGCTTGCAGTAATATTTGCATATACTGCTAACTTCTTTAAAAAAAAAACCCTGAAAGATCCATTATAGGCAAGCGAAGGTGGAAACGTAGCAATCCTAAATAATGTAATGGGTTTTTTTATCTGTTTTTTTTTTTTTTTTTTTGCGGGTGGAGGGTTATATTAACCTGTCATAGAGAGCTGTTAACGATCCTTCAAAAGCAGATGGTATTGAAAAACGCCATGAATGCTAATAAGCATGAAGCCTGCATCAAATACATTTGTTTACTTATGAAAGATGTAAATAAGTTAATCTGATTAGAATTTCATTTCATCGCGTGCTAACTCCTGACAGCCAAAGGGCAGATGTAATTTTACGAAAAAAAGCCCTATTTTAAGAAGACACGAATTCGCTTAAATTTCAAAGAGGCAGAGAGGCTTCTGAGCAAGGCTTTCAAATGCGTAAAGTTTCCATACCGTTTGCCATCGGTGTTATACTCTTCGGTCCACAACATCATATCAAAGATAATAACAGCCACCATGCAAGCGTTCTCGACTTACAACAGTTCGTTTAGTGACCATACAAAATTACGACAGCACTCGAAAGAGTGACTTGTGACCGTTTTTGAGTTGTGACCTTTGCAGCATCCCCACGATCTGGTGATCAAAATTCAAATGCTTGCCAACTGGTTCCTATTTATGACGATTGCTGTGTCCCAAGGTCATGTCGCACCCCCTTTTGTGACTTTCTGACAAGCAAAGTCAGTGGGGAAGCCAGATTCACTTAGCAACCGTGTTACTAATCAACTGCAGGGATTCCCTTAACAACTGTAGCAAAAAAAAAAAAAGGTCATTCCAGTGGTGCAAAACTCCCTTAGCAAACGTCTCACTGAAAAACAGAAATTTTGGGCTTCATCGTGGTCATAAGTCAAGGACTTCCTGTATTCTTCAAACGGATTGGTGACAGCAGTAAAATCCAGTCATACGTAAGTCATACATATGAGTATTGTAAAGAAAACAAAAAAAAATTAACATGAAGAGCTAGGACAAGTGAGAGTTTAAGAATACTCGGTTGTGGGAATTCAACTATGGTCCCTCAGTCTAGCATACTTCATAGGATTGTTGGGGGGGGGCAAAACAATAAGGGTAATTCTTAAATAATTCTTGACCTTTTGAAAAGTAGGTAGAAGAGAAATCAAATAAATAAGCACCAATAAGGGAGAATATTTGTAGCTCAGAGATTGAAATGAGAGGTCCTTGGTGCTGTCTGAGCTTGCTTGTTTTCTTGCAGACGTTTCACTACCCAGACTAGGTAACACCATCAATGCTAGTCTAGCACTGATGATGTTACCTAGTTTGGGTAATGAAACATCTACAAGAAAACAACCAAGCTCAGACAGCACCTAGGACCCCTCAAAATAAGTATTATCTAGAACAGGGGTGTCAAACTCAATTTCATCGAGGGCCGCATCAGCATTGCGGTTGCCCCTCAAGGGGACAGGTGGGTATGGCCAGGGTAGGCGTGGCCTGCTGGGTAGGTGTGGCTAGAGTGCGTATGGCCTACTGGGTGGGTGTGGCCAGCTCTACATGGTTCGCATCAAGGGTGCCTATGGGGGCCTGGGCAGGAGTGGGACAGATCTGAGGGTCTCTGGCAGAAGGAGGGTCTCTGGGCCAGGGCCAAGACAGAGGGGGCCGTTCCCTCACTGTTTCCAGGATGGCTTCGCGGGCCACATGAAACCACTTCACGGGCCAGATCCGGCCCCCGGGCCTTGTGTTTGACATGTCTGATCTAGAAAGAGCCACCGCTGTTGAGGCTGTTTTGATCTCCCATGAAATGTCAAGTTATTCATTTCCAATACAGTCTTTTGCAATTTTAAGTTTAATGAAAATCCCAAAGAAAAAAAAATAGAAAAGCCAATTTCCTTAATAGGAAAATAGCAGCATGGGGGATAAAAACCAAGCCCATAGCATAAATGAGCTATTTTTCTCTTCTATGAAAACCATTCTCAACCTCTTGTTCTCAGCTCTATTGAATAAATTAAGAAATACATCTTTAATCTCCATGTTGCTTCTCTGCTACAATTGACTTCTTAATCAGTTTAAATTTTAATTTAATCAGTTTAAATTTTAATTTAAACTTTGTTTTAAAACGATGTTTCAGCATTAACAAAAACTAAGAGATACTGTTTCAGCCACATCGGTGCAATAAACATTAATAACTGGCAAATTAGTTGTCCTATGACTCATTTTTATTAAATCATGTCCTCAGTGGTATCCATTTTGGAGTTACAGCATCTATAGTATCTTTACATGCAAAGTGACTTGAGCTGGGACTGATTAAAATACCTTTTAATAAAGTTGCTTTTAATGTCTAGAGACAGTTGCAATTTAGGAATGTATTCATCTTCCACTGTTGGAGTTAAAAACTCATTTCGGAGCTGCTACTAAACTTAAATTTTAGGTTTAATAAAAAGCTTCATTCTCCTTGTAAGCACAAACAAAAGTATACATTTGTGTCTGAGTTTTTCATCAATGTTTTTTTTATAGACGCAAAATATGTTGCAAAAATACAATTGTGATAGTAAAATAACAAATCAATAACATGAAAACAATAAACCTGCTGTAAAGACTTGCACACTTGTATTTCATTAGTCTCTGACCTCATCCTAGTCATGAGATGAAATGAAGGCCACCCACAGTCTTAATTATCCCAAAGGAAAATTAATTGAAATCCTGCTTGGGTAGAGTCACTTCGGTGAGACAGGTTGGTCCTGATTAAATGCAATTCATTCGACCTGTTCTAAACCGAGGCGCAATGGCTCAGCAGTTAAAGATGCTGAGCTTGTCAGCTGGAGAGCTGACAGCCAGGTTTGAGACCCCAGCGCCATGCGACAGGGTGAGCTCCCGTTCCTTGCCCCAGCTCCTGCCCACCTAGCAGTTCAAAAGCATGCAAATGTGAGTAGATAAATGAGTAGCACTTCGGTAGGGAAGGTAACAGCCTTCCATGTGCCTTTGGCATATAGCTGTGTTGGCCACACGACCACGAAAATTGCCTTCGGACAATGCTGGCTTCCCCAAAATGGAGATGAACACTAGACTCTGCACCCTAGAGTCGGACTCAACTGGACAGGGAAACCGTTACCCTTTACTCTAAGCCTCTTAGTTTAGATCAGGGGTGTCAAACTGCTGGCCCGCGGGCTGGATGTGTCACGCGGAAGCACCCCAGCTCCGGCAAGGGGGGAAAAGTCCCGATATATTGCAACACGTCACGTGACGCCGCGAGTATGACACCCCTGGTTTAGATCAACCCAATGTTTTCTACAGATTCGTCAGTTGATACAAGAAACTGCACATTTTCAAGATGCAAAAAATTAGAGCTTTCTTTGGGGAGCTGTGTGTGTGTGTGTGTCCTGTTATTTTTCTTGAATAAATACCCAACATTAAATTCTTGACTTTTAGATATGCAAAGCAACAGTTAGATATGCAAAGCAACAGTTTAATCTGTCAGAAAGTACTGTTAACCTTTAAAGGAGAGTCAGATTCATTATCTACCAACTTAGAATGCTAAAATCATTTTTTAAGTCACAGCTCTTATGCAATGAAATCCCAAGTGGAAGAACATTATGAATTGAGATGCTGTATTTTTCAGAAAGCCATATATAAATTTATATTTATATAAATTTAATTTTTTGTGCTTATAATTTAAGAATCTTAGTGAATACAGTTATACCAAAAATGTGTGAGGGTTGTTATTTTTTATCGTTGAACCCTTAGATTCAAGAATAGCAAGGCCTGCTGGTAATATTTTTATAAACATTAGTAATGCACATTTAGGATATGAGAAATATAGAATATTTTTGTTTGGGTTCCTAGTATTCTGGCTAGATTCTCACTTTAAAAGACAGGTTGTGGAATAATTGAATTTTAGTTTACTTGTGGTGGAAATCCAGGCATCGTGATCAGCAAAACTATAGTTAAACAAACCAGAGCTTAGCATTACGTGATATGTTGTTCAGACACAGCTGAAAATGGCTTTCAGGGTAGGTCTCCTTATCTCTCTCCCATCCCAATTAGCTGTCACTTTTGAGCAAACCATGACTGGTCTTGAACAGCCTGAAGCATGAATTATGGTTCCTCGTAGCACACTACTATCAAATCATAGTTTTAGGAAAGCTTATTCAATGACTAGTGGTTGAAGAAAACACAATTTGCACCCACAAATGTTATAAGGAGTTATGGTTCCTCTCAAGTAGGAACAGAAGATTTTGTTCTCATGTAAGAATGCAGAAGGGGACCTGATGCTTGAGTGCTTAAAGACACTCAGCTTATCAACTGAAGGCTGACAGTCGGGGTTCGAGAACCAAGCGCCCCATGACGGAGTGAGCTCCTGTAGCTCCTGTCTGTCTAGCAGTTTGAAAGCAAGCAAATGCAAGTAGATAAATAGGTGTCACTTCAGTGGGAAGATAAGAGCATTCTGTGTGCCTTGGATATAGTCATGCTGGCCACGTGACCACAGAAGTGTCTTCAGACAATGCTGGCTCCCGTGGCTAAGACATGGAGATGAACACCACCCTCTGGAATGCAGAAGTTGAAAAATTGACCAGAGGAAAGCCTTTTCACATAACACTAAATGCCCATTATATTTGAATTGAACAACAGGTCTTTTTAGGACTCTAATCCCGGACCCTCATCCTGCCGTCTCCTCTCCATCTGATTTAACATTGGATAGCTTTTGTGATAATACACCAGCATGGTGTAATAGACCTCCATCAGAATCATACCCCTGCAGTTCTATGAGTAGATAGAACTGCTTTTAGAACTCTTTATGGGTAGATCTCAAATTTGCCTCCTAGTCTTTCATTAAACGATTATTCGCTATCTCAGCTTTCAGTAGGTGATATATTTAAATTGTTATAACATCTGCTTCCAATATTTTCATTTAATAAGCTTGGCAAGGCTACCTAGTCATATTTTTATAAGCTCCAGAAAGTTGATTGAGGTGATGATGAGGTGTTAATGTAGTCCTGTCTCCATCGCTGTCACCTGCTGGGGTATTTACATCCCTAATTAAAAGGGACAAAGCCCTGGGAGGTTTTTATTTAAAATGAAAATTAAACCGAATAGGAACATGAAAGTTATCTCAGTAGGTGGCAAGCAGAACAGAATGCAATCAAGGAGGCCATAACAAGTTGTGTGTGTGTGTGTGTGTGTTCAGAGTAGATAGCAAAGGATAAACAAATGACCTTTTTGCAAATATAAATATAGCATTTGTACTATATAAAGTACAATCTTTATCCCTTTAAATATACAACCAACTGAAAACTTTTTGGGTAATTTTTTTAGAGACGATGAGCTAGGCAGGAGTTTGTTGGTCTCCACCGCTATATAAAAAGACATTTGAAGATTAATGCTCACAGTATCACTCATTATTGGTTCAGGTTGATCCATTGTTTAAATGGTTGCATCATGATGGCTTCTATTTAATTAGAGTCCTTTTCATAGTAAAGTGTTTTTTCATAATATACTGATATTTCGTAACAGTATGTAAGGATATTTTTTTGATTGGGTTCTAATTTCTTAACAGTTGTTTGCCTAAGCAGTCTTCAAACTATACTGCTGATTAATTGCCTGATGAGTTAGTTAATTAGTTAGTTGGAGGCATCGTGTCTACTTAAAATATTTATGGCATACTCTCATAAACAGTTAAATTTCATCAGTATACAGATAAAGGCGTAAACATACCGGTTAAAAATTTAAGCAATTGTTAAAAAAATTAAATGACTAAAGGGTAATGTGTGGTGCAAAAGAATTATTTTGTTATTTTGTTTCTTTCCTGAATCCCATATGTGTGTGTGTGTGTGTGTGTGTGTAGAAAGAAACTTCTTTCCCTTAAATTAGATATTCCTTTCACCAGAGGAATTTATAATATCCTGGTTTCCTTTTCTTTGTGGCAACTGTAAGAGATATCTTCTGTCAGATGGAGGGATATCAGGGTAGAAGCTCTTTGTGAAACCAACAATAAAGGATATTAATGTCGTTACTTCATACTTTGAATCATGAATGCAACACCCCGGTCCTTCCTTCTCCTTCCCATTTCAACCATCATGGATCGTCGTGCCTGTCTCAGCTTTTACGACAGTTAGAATTCGGAAAGGTTGTAAAAAAAGATGCCAGGACTGTTTCCTCAAAGCCATCAAATGTAGGTAGTCCTCGACTTAACAACCATTCATTTAGTGACCATTCAAACGCCTTGAAAAAAAGTTTCTTCCGACCGGTTTTTACACTGTTGCAGCATCCCCACAGTTGTGTGATCAAAATTTGGACGCTTGGCAACTGGCATGTACTTACGACTGTTGCACTGTCCCAGAGTCATGTGATCACCGTTTGCAACCTTTCCAGCCAGCTTCCGACAAAGTCAATGGCAGCAGGCCGATTTACCTAACAATCACATGATTCTTTTAACGATAGCAGTTGAATCGCTTAACTGTGGCAAAAAAAAATGAAGCAAAACTCACTTAGCTGTCTTGCTTAGCAACGGAAATTTTGGACTCAATTTGGTCATACGTATTGTACTACCAGCTGTTTGTTAACCTCCTGTCCTTCCTGCATCTCAAAATGATATACATAGTTCCCCTAATATCCTCATAACCCTGCGAGAAGAGCTTGAACTAAAAATGTGTGACTGGGTGAAGCTGGTGAGTTTTATGCCCAGATCAGTAACAAATATCTCTTTAACGCTCCAGCCATTCCATCTGAGAATTCATTATAAACAGCTTTAAGTCTCTTTATCCCTACTGATCCCTAACCCTAACTCTAACCCAAGTGCTCCGAGTTTGTTGGCGATATCCATTTTGCTCTCCAAATTCATGGTAACCTAACCCTAAGTGGAATTTTCCTCCAATGGGATTTTCCCATGTATTTTACCAGGAAACATAGATAGGGCAGCCTAGAAAGGTAAGTGCCCTCCTAACCATACCCAAACACTCCAAATTTGTTGGTGATGTCCATTTTGCTGTATGAGTTCATGGTGACCTAATCCCAAGTGGAATTTTCCTCCAATGGGATTTTCCCATGTATTTTACCAGGAAACATAGATGGGGCAGCCTAGAAAAATCAGTGCCCTCCTAACCATACCCAAGTATTCCGAGTTTGTTGGCAATGTCCATTTTGCTCTGTGAGTTCTTGGTGACCTAATCCCAAGTGGAATTTTCCTCCAATGGGATTTTCCCATGTATTTTACCACGAAAGATAGATAGGGTAGGCTAGAAAAGTCAATCCCTTTCTAACCATACCCAAGCACACCGAATTTGTTGACAACGTCCATTTTGCTCTCCGAGTTCATGGCGAAGTAACCCTAACGCTATCATTTCAGACAAGTGGCTGTCCAGTCTCTTCATTAAAACCTCCAGTGATGGAGCACCCACGATTTCTGGTGGCAAGCTGTTCCACCTGTTTAATTGTCTTCACTGTTAGGAAGTTTCTCCTTAATGCCAGGTTGCTTCTCTCTTTGATTAGTTTCTGTCATCATTTCTTGTCCTGCCTTCTGGTGCTTTGGAAAATAAATTGAATCCCTCCTTGTGGCAGCCTCTCAAAGTTTCAGGTTTTTTTGGGGGGGGGTGTTGTACCCTCAGAAGAACAAAACATTGGGCTGACAAGGTGAAGGATCACAACTTCTCTTTAACTACCCGGATGCTTCCTTTGTTTATATCTTACAAACATTTACTGTCTTTGTGTATATGTAGGGTGTGTTTTTTTTCCTAGTGATAAAAAGGACATTTTTGTAGCCCGCTAAGCTGAATTATTTTTATCTTCCTCTTGTTTTGCCAGATGGTGACGGGCAGACTGAACACTTGCTGCCAGCTTGTGCAGATGCAGCTTGTCAGAAAAGTGTCATCTACCTATCTAAACTGGGAGTGGATGAGGTACGCTGTGCTGCTACCGTATCTTGAATTTGAATGCGTAGTATATTACAAATGAGACAGCAACAAGGTTTGAAGTTGCCTCCGAAAGGCACAGTAATGAGGGGCAACTTGATAAAGCAGTCAGGTTCGCTGTAGCAAACGTAGAAGTTACAGGAAGTGCTTGACTTACAGCCATAGTTGGCCCCCAAATATCTGTTTGCCAAGTGAGACAGTCGTTAAGTGAGCTTTGTCCCATTTTGCGACCTTTCTTGCCAGAATTCTTAAGTGAATCGTTACAGCTGTTAAAGTAGCAGCACAGTTGTCGGGGTAGCAAAAGGGGATCACATAACTCTAGGGCAGGGGTCCCCAACCCCCGGTCCGTGGACCGGTACTGGGCCGCGGCATGCCAGCAACCGGTCCGCACAAACAAGCAAAGCCCCATCCATAGGATTCAGGCAGCACACAAAACCACGCACTCTCCGGTCTGCAGAAAAACCTCTCTCCACGGAACCGGTCCCTGGTTCCCAAAAGGTTGGGGGACCTCTGCTCTAGAGCACGGCAACCCTCATAAATACGAGCCAAGTATCCGAATTTTGATCACCTGGCCATGTGGATGCTGCAACGGTCGTGTGAGAAACAATCATAAGTCACTTTTTTCTCTGCCGTTGTAACTTTTGGGCAGCCACTAGACAAAGGTTTGTAAGTCAAGGACTACCTGTGTACACATTTTCAGATTCCAGGAATGTGTTGTTCTTTAGCCATAATCTCGGTCCTCTCAATGTTTATCCTCAAAGAATGTCAGGTGCAGTGTTGTAGATCATATTTCTTAAGCAGTGATTATATGTTCTGATAGGAGAACCTTAGGAACCAATTTCTGAGGTAAAGTTATTTCAATACTGGATAGGGTAACTAGAGAGTTGTTTTCCTTGAAGACTACAAGGACCTTATCAGGAATGCTTATACGTAGAACTGGGTCTACATTGGCCAACTTGGATAGACTTCCATTTCTTTTATAGCCTTACTCTCAGAAAAGTATATTCTAACAGGCCTTCGCATATGGGTCCGTTGTTCACCCTCTACTCCTAGTTTACCAAATTGGAGCCAAATAACATGGCCTTTCCTTTCAGCAGTTAAAAAAACTGAAGAGCTTCTTTGTAATTAAACTTGCTTTAAAAATTTTTCATTAGAAACAACTAGAATTTTTGAAAATGACTTCAGACTACCATCATCTAAAAAAATGGGCTAAAAAATTTCTTTACATTTTTTTTTACATTGTTCTGTGTTCTTGAACATTGTTTTCTCAGAAATATTGGAATAGGATTCATGTCCTAATACAGAAGATTCTTAAAGTGAATATAAAAAAATAAAAGCAGAAACTTTTCTTTTGGGTTTAATGGAAAAGGGCTTGGGGGGAAAAATGGAACTTTGATGTTATATATGTTGATGGCAGCAAGATTACTTTATGTACAAAAATGGAAGGACGCTTTGATTCCCACAGTGGATGAATGGCTGCAAAAATGCATGGAGTTAGCAGAGATGGCTAAAATGACTGCTTTGATTAAAGAAAAAAACACAATTACTTTTGTTTCTACTTGGAAAACGCTTCTGGACTTTGTGCTTGAGGTAGAAAAAAATGAAGCTTTGATTTTTGGCTTTTACTGATTAATTAGATCTGTTATAGAAATGGCTAGTTTATACTATTATGTAAAAGTAAAAAGTTGAGGTTTGATATTACTGTCTTATTCTACTGCACCAAAGGGAGTTGGAAGTCAATGCCTCTTTCTTTCTTTCTTTCTTTCTTTCTTTCTTTCTTTCTTTCTTTCTTTCTTTCTTTCTTTCTTTCCTTCTTTCTTTCTTTCTTTCCTTCTTTCTTTCTTTTTCTTTTCTTTCTTTCTTTCTTTCTTTCTTTCTTTCTTTCTTCCCTCCTTCCCTTTCTTCCTTTCTTTTTTCCTTCTCTTTTTCCTCCCCTGTCTTTCCTACTATTTGCTTTTGTATTTTTGTATTTTAGATTATAAACTAATGAAAATAAAAATGGTACAGAAAAAATATTGTTTTCTTCAGCCAATATATACGGTAGGTATTTTGGTGAGAGGAAGAGGTGGGAGAATGAATAACTCAAGGTCTTCCTTTAAGCAACAGGACTCTTGGATACTCTTTTGTGTGTGTGTGTGTGTGTGTGTGTGTGTGTGTGTGTGTGTGTGTTCTCCAATCACACATGCCTTTGTGATTTTATGCAGATCTTGCAAGCCTCCTTTCTTCTTTGCCCTTATGATCAATTTCCTTTCTCAAAGCTGACCTTTTGACAGAATTTTTTTTTTCTTACAAGTTTGGAATATTCATAAACAGTTCGCATCATCTGTCAACTCAAGAGTAAACTTGCGTCTATTCAGTTGCAGGGTAACACATAATTCCCATAGCAACACCTTATGCCTAAGGACATCTAATCATGCAGTAGGACTGTATTACTATTTTCCTTACACTTTTCCTACTGCTCTTGGTATCTTATGACTATTACTGTGTTGGTTGTATCTTATGATTTATATTTAACACTTTGTGGCTTGGAAGTCTACTGAGAGCTCATGCACAGGAGACAAATTCCTTGTGTATCCAATCGCACTTGGCCAATAAAAAATATTCTACAGTATTTCTATTCTACTCCATTCCATCCTATATTCCTATTCTGTTCTATTCTGTTCTCTTCTCTATTCTATTCTATTCTATTCTATTCTATTCTATTCTATTCTATTCCTATTCCTATTCCTATTCCTATTCCATTACACTTCTTGTTCAGTGATATGAAGCCAATAAATCCTGACCATTTGTGATTTTCCTCCCTTCTTTTTATTGTTTCCAGTGGTTTCCAGTGTTGCAGAATTTCTCGGACGGCGTAAATGTGTGGGGTTTTGTTTCACATACCAATGATCCAACCGCAGATGAAATTTCCTTTCCAATCACTCTTCATATTGGAGATTATAACATGGATGGATTTCCAGACGCC
Source organism: Vipera ursinii (assembly GCF_947247035.1). Taxonomy (NCBI): domain Eukaryota; kingdom Metazoa; phylum Chordata; class Lepidosauria; order Squamata; family Viperidae; genus Vipera; species Vipera ursinii. The sequence goes on along the minus strand of NW_028148373.1, from coordinate 3,392 downwards.
CTTGCTATACTGAGAAACACGTCAGGAAGGTATTGCCAGTAAATGGGACCTGGAGTGCATAACGTTTGTTCCTTGCCACAGTTGTGCATGCATCTCTCTTCACCTTAAACTATTATAATCTTCTAGAGCAACCTTAACATTCCCTGTGTTTGTGGGACTACAGTTCCATAATTGCCGGTCCTGCAATCAGCTCTAACACCAATTTGAGAATGCTGCCTTGTAGAATTAAGATCTCTCCTTCTAAACATCGCGCTTGAACAGTTTTAGGATGGGTCTGTTTTTACGTTCTAGGTGGCCTATTTTTCTGCTGCTAAGTAGCATTTCAGAATTGGGGCTTAAGAGAAGTGCATTACGTGTCCCCTGTTTTCTGCTTGTGTGTTGAAGTTGTGTAGAAATGCAGATAAATTTCCTTCTTATTTTTCCAACATGCACCAGTTGCATTTAGAGAGGTAATTCCTGTGATGGTTTGAAGGACTGCAGACGTGCCATGCCCTCATCTCCATGCCTCTTTTTTGAATATATGCCAGTTCCGCCCCTTCACTGGTAAAATCCGTGGAGATTATTTAAAATATAATGCTTCTAAAAATATTTTATAAACTTAGTGCATCTGCAGAAATATGACTCCAAAACATGATTTGTTACATGGTCGGTTTTGATCATTTTATACATTTGCATGTCGTTTGTACTGTGGTTTTTTTTAGCAGTTATCTTTAACATTTTTAAAGCAGTGTTTAGATTAATGATTATAATTAAAGTCATTTTTAATAGCTTGCTTTTGGTGGCTTGCTGAAGTTAAAAAAAAAGTATGTCTATTTATCCCTTTAGCGCATTCTTCTATCTTCTCCAAATTCATCCCCATCCTTCCTCTCTACTGATCACTGTGTTACTTGCATATTCGTCCTACAAAACTCCACTTAATTGGAGGCTCTGCATATAAAAAATGTTAATACTAATAGGAATATCATCTTCTGATGCCATCAGCGTTTTACCTTTGCATGTGTATAGTAATTCCGTAACGTCGGATTTAAAAAGCTCTTTGAATTCAGCTTTCATTTCTAAAATGCTCTAGGTGAGCATTAGTTCCAAATATTTAAAGGCAGACCCAAATACTTACAGGAGTGACAAGCGTGTCTTTTTCAATAAAAAAACAGAAATTTGAAGTATTTATCTTTAGACCTCCTTAACAAATCACAAAATTCCAGTCTTTTTCAATAAAAAGTATTGAAGCATTTATCTTTGGCCCAGTGAGCTAAATTCTATATTGCTTTTTATTTTATTTTTCTAGTTCTTTCCCAAATGTGTTGCTGTTCCAGAAGAACTCGCCTATTGGTGATGTCTGTCTGAAAAAGAGAAAGCCTATTTCTTATAAAGTGTGGCTTAATGTCGCATGACTAAAACAAAAGTCAGATTTTACAATCTGGAAATAACTAGTACAATGAAGGAGTAGATTTTATTCTGCTCTCTGTGCCTGACAGCCGCCTACAGAGCATTCAGAATAAGAATGACATTTTCTTATATAATTCTAATTGAGAATACACTAACTGACTACACTCACTGTGCTCATTCTCCAACTGACATAGCTGCGCGCTGATTACAAATCGCTTTGGTGACTTTCAGTGTTATTTTAATAAGCAGCGAGAAAGGGGATGTTTTTCCAAAAAAGCTTTATGAAATCAAACAGAAGAACGATTGACTGAAGCTGCTGGAAGCCTCAAGGCCACCTTAAGTCTCTTGGTGATTAGATGGCCTTAGACAAAATAGTCCATTGATGTATAAAGAAGAATAAAAAACTCTAATTACAGCCAGCTTACCAAATCAGCAAAGTTAAAACTGCCACCTTTATCGTTTTAGTATTGCCAGACTAGCGGATATTCTTGAATATCATCAGCACTTAATGACTTTTGAGGAAAGGATTACTACGCAAGTGAAGAAGTGTGTCAGTGTTGCATGTCAGAAAGAGCGTGTAAACATCTAGTAGCGGTATCAGCTCTGGGAAGAGGTCAGGTCCACCTGTTCACGGAGAAACTTAGGGAAAGCCATTTCATTCCTTTAGTCACATTCTGTTTATATATCTGTGTATCCCAAAGATGCCAGTTATGCTTCTATTCCCCTTACTCTCTTCGCTGAGTCCGGCTCTTCACAAGAGGTTACTTTGCAGAGGTGCGTACTGTGATCCTTATATTTGCTGCTTTGGTCTATAAGCATGTAAGGTACACCCAATCAAATATGCCTGCTCTAGAGGCATGTCTAGAAATCCCTTTTATTTGGTGATAGGAAGCAAGGAGGGGCAGATAAGAAGGAGAAAGGAACAATTTCTGAATAGATTAAAACAAATCCCATTTTTGAATTCTTGGCAACAGACAGTTAGCGCCATCCAGTGCTGCTAATGGCCCCCTGGTTAGGGCTTGTATCTTCTGCCTCTCTTCTGAAGGAGGATTGACTTTATTTTGCTGGATTGACACTAAGCCTCTTCACACTAAGGACACGATAGAAAGTGGCTAAAGGCTGGTGTTGTTGTATGAATCAAGCATCGGCGGTGACACATCACTGGTGTTCCTTAGAGATTAATGTTCTCCAAAATGCGTTTCTCAAAATACAGGTCAGCCCGTGTCACCCATCTGTGGATTCCCATTTCTGAAGCACAAACAAAATGAATGTGGTCATCCAGAGTGTAGAAAATGTGTACGGTCTCCTTCAGTGTAAATCATGGCTTCTGATAAGTATGACATGAGGGGTTGATGAGCCTTTTCTTCTGAATTTTTGAAGATGCATGACACACATTCCTTTGTTTTCTATAACTGTAGCATGATCTTCTGATACACGGGGGTTGCATGTTCTGCCATTGCATTTATAATATCAACACTTCTTTGTTTAGAAAGCAAGCGCTGAAAGGGTTTGCTGATTACTGTAATCCAAAAAAAAAACATATATCCTTCACCCCAAATAAACAAAACATTGCGGTGCATATAAGGGAGGGGGAAAAAGGGTGTTTTTTTTCCCTTAATTCTATATGATTTCCAGATTCAGTTAAGGAACATTTATTAACGGGCCTTACTTGCAGTGGAAGTTAAAAGCTTTCAGGAAAGCAAGGGATTTTTCAAGAAGGCAAATTGTTCTGACTTTTAAGTAGTAATTGTACACAGCTGCCTAATTGGAGATAATTTCAGCAAGATGTCAACCCTTGCTCCAACGTAGGAAGAGAGAAGAAAAGTAACGGGAATGGTACAGCATAAAAACACATTTCTTGGTGGGGTTGAGAAAACTGCTTCAAGAAACAGAGGTCCATGTTAAGCTCTGGGATTCAGTCCCAGGAAATGTGGTTGTGGCACAGCTTATCCCTTAAAATTGTTTGTTGTCCACAGCCCAGATTCACCTTTGATGAGATAGACAGC
>NW_028148374.1:0-18948 GCF_947247035.1 Vipera ursinii | reverse complement strand
TCTCTTCTTCGTTGTGAACGTCCTCGTTCGCTCTTAAATACAGCTAGTCCTCGACTTACAACAGCTCATTTAGCGACCAAAGTTACAACGGCACTGAAAAAAAGCAACCTAGGACCGTTTCTCACGCTTACGACCATCGCAGCATCCCCAGGGTCACCTGATCAGAATTCAGATGCTTGGCAAATGGCACGTACTTGTGACGGTTGCAGTCTCCATAGATCACCGCCATCTGCTTCTGCCATCTTCGGAGAAGCCAAGTCCAGGGGGAAGCCAGACTCACTTAACAACCGTCTTGCTAACTTAACGCCCTAACAACTGAGGCAAGAAAGGTTGTAAAGTGTGACACTCACTTAACAACTGTCTTTGGGCTCAGTAAGTCGGGGGCTACCCACAGTTCCGAGCACTGGGTAACAGACAAGGAGTTTAGCAATAGGTTACGGATCGTCCGTATGCACAGCTGGAGAAAGCCATCGTGTTTGTTTTACGTATCCTTGTCAATTTAGCGTTACCTGATCAAATTATATTTTCCCCTCCGCTACGGATGTAGCATATTGTGAGAATCCACAGCGCATCGTCCCCTCAACATGCCAGTTTTCTCAATGGCCGCTTGATATAGCCAGATAATACGGGCAAACTAAATAATGTTTAATTGACAGAGCAAATTGTTTATTCTCAATAATAGCGCTAAATTGCCGTGCTTAAAAAGTAGGTTAGTTGCTATCAGCCCCCTTATAGCAGATGGAGTCTGTGTTGTTTTTTCTTTCTTTTCCCATAACTAGGCAGATGTAAAATAAAATAAAATAAAATAAAAATGGAAAAAGCACAAGTAAACTATAGCCCAGGATCTTGGTACAACTTGGCTTTTAACGCTGTAAAATATTTGGATCCGTCCAGATGTTTATGAACTACAGCTGTCATTTTGCTTGTTGCTAAACCCTTTCTGGAACAAAGTCATTGGTGATTTATTTTTTTTAATTTCCTAAGGAAAGCTTGCAGATCTAATAAAGCTTTATTTCTGGTTTGGGATGAGTCAGTTCAAGCTGGTCCTGTGCTGGAGGAGAAAGTATAAATTATCTGTATTGCAATATGCAGGGAGTCCTCGGCCTGCAGCCGCTCACTTAGCGACCGTTCAAAGTTACAACATCACTGAAAAGTGTGACTTATGACCGTTTTTCATGCTTACGACCGTTGCAGCATCCCCATGGTCACGTGGAGGGGGACAAGGGCCAGGAGATCTCAAATTTGAAAGCGTGCCAGAAGAGGGGAACACTCTGAATAATGTGCGTTACCTGCCTTCGCATCCAAAGCCCAGGCGAGGCAGACGGCCAAGTTTTAAATATAGCCATTTGTGGGAGACTCTTGGCAAGTGGGAAAGAAACATTTGGTTCACCCGTTTGGTTGGATCTGGAAAACACTCAAGGCCCACAGTGTAAACAGAAAGCAGCTGTGTGCGTCGAGCTTCTGGCTTGGCTAGTCACTCCTTTCTCATCCTTGCCTTTTCCTTCCTTCTCCGTCGCCTCCGTTGCTAAAGCGAAGCCAAGGGACAAATTCAAAACGTTGGTTTGTCATGGGTAGTCAAAGAAGGGGAAGGGAAGGAGGGAGGGAGGGAGGAAGAAAGGAAGAAAGGAGAGGGATGGAAGAAGGAAAGAAGGAAGGAATGGGAAGGGAGGGTGGGAGGGAGGGAGGGAGGAAGGAAGGAAGGAAGGAAGGAAGTGGAGGGGGAGGGAAGAAGGAAGGAAGGGGAAAGGGGAAGGGAGGGAGGGAGGGAGGGAGGAAGGAAAGAAGGAAGGAAGGAAGTTAGGAAGGAAGTTAGGAAGGAAGGAAGGAAGGAAGGAAGGAAGGAAGGAAGGAAGGAAGGAAGGAAGGAAGGAAGGAAGGATCTTTTTTTTCCCTTCCAGCCATAGGAGAAAAAAAACCCTTTGCAACTGCCAGATTTTCCCTCAAACCAACCAAAGGAGTGTGGACATTCTTCAGTAGCTGAGGTTTTCATCCTTGCAACGTGGGTGGCGAGTCAAAAGCAGAAGTGATCTGTGAAAGCCGAGTAGACTCAAAATCTAAAAAGTGAGCAGCTTCAGAGAACATCCAGGAAAACTCACATGAGAAGGGGAAGGACCTTAGACTTCATATTCTGCCATAAGGTAAGCTCATCAGAAGGGTCTCCTGCAGCAGAGCCCACCAGAGGACTTCCAATCTTTAATCTAAACTGGAGGGAAGGCCATGATGGCAACTCCAAAGGAAGCCACTTTTGAAACGGTCCTCAATTTCCCAGCAATGGTCCAGCAGGCTAGGAACTCTGGAGGGCTCCCAAGTTGGAGATGATTGGAACGAAGGACTTGAGAGAATCCAAATTCAAATCCATCTTCAACTATGGAAGCTGAGGAGAAGATCTTTCAGCCAAACCTCCATCAAAGGATGTTGTTCTGGGGGCAAGTCATTGGAGGATGTGTGGGGAACAGAGGAGATAAATCTCACCAATCAATAATAAGCAAATAAACGCCGTTCCTTTGCTTGCCTTCTAATTCCTCCCTTAGGCTGTTGGTTTATGAACAGTATCTGAGATATTGGGGAAGGAAGGAAGGAAGGAAGGAAGGAAGGAAGGAAGGAAGGAAGGAAGGAAGGAAGGAAGAAAAAAGAGATGAAGGAAGGTAAAGGAAAATTTATTCATTTTATTTATTTATTTTATTTTAATTCCATTTATATCCCGCCCTTCTCCGAAGACTCAGGGCGGCTTACAAGCTTAGCAGTAGCCTTCATTCTATGTATATGCCTGCTTATTAGGGCTTTCACACCCCCCCCAAGCGGCATTATTACATAGTCAGCTTAATTGCCCCCAACAATCTGGGTCCTCATTTTACCTACCTCGGAAGGATGGAAGGCTGAGTCAACCTTGAGCCTGGTGGGACTCGAACCTGCACTAATTGCAGGCAGCTGGTGTTACTTAAGGAGGCATCAGCCCACTGCTCCACCAAGGCTCCAAAATAAAGGAAGGAGGGAGGAATGAAGGAATGGAGGAATGGAGGAAGGAAGGAAAAGGAAAAGAAGAAAGGGAGGGAGGGAGGGAGGAAGGAAGGAAGGAAGGAAGGAAGGAAGGAAGGAAGGAAAAAAGAAAAAAGAAAAAAGAGATGAAGGAAGGTAAAGGAAAATAAAGGAAGGAGGGAGGAATGGAGGAATGAATGGAGGAAGGAAGGAAAAGGAAAAGAAGAAAGGGAGGGAGGGAGGGAGGGAGGGAGGAAGGAAGGAAGGAAGGAAGGAAGGAAGGAAGGAAGGAAGGAAGGAAGGAAAAAAGAAAAAAGAGATGAAGGAAGGTAAAGGAAAATAAAGGAAAATAAAGGAAGGAGGGAGGAATGGAGGAATGAATGGAGGAAGGAAGGAAAAGGAAAAGAAGAAAGGGAGGGAGGGAGGGGGGGAGGGAGGGAGGGAGGGAGGAAGGAAGGAAGGAAGGAAGGAAGGAAGGAAAAAAGAAAAAAGAGATGAAGGAAGGTAAAGGAAAATAAAGGAAGGAGGGAGGAATGGAGGAATGAAGGAATGGAGGAAGGAAGGAAAAGGAAAAGAAGAAAGGGAGGGAGGGAGGGAGGGAGGGAGGAAGGAAGGAAGGAAGGAAGGAAGGAAGGAAGGAAGGAAGGAAGGAAGGAAAAAAGAAAAAAGAGATGAAGGAAGGTAAAGGAAAATAAAGGAAAATAAAGGAAGGAGGGAGGAATGGAGGAATGAATGGAGGAAGGAAGGAAAAGGAAAAGAAGAAAGGGAGGGAGGGAGGGGGGGAGGGAGGGAGGGAGGGAGGAAGGAAGGAAGGAAGGAAGGAAAAAAGAAAAAAGAGATGAAGGAAGGTAAAGGAAAATAAAGGAAGGAGAGAGGAATGGAGGAATGAAGGAATGGAGGAAGGAAGGAAAAGGAAAAGAAGAAAGGGAGGGAGGGAGGGAGGGAGGGAGGAAGGAAGGAAGGAAGGAAGGAAGAAAGGAAGGAAGGAAGGAAGGAAAAAAGAAAAAAGAGATGAAGGAAGGTAAAGGAAAATAAAGGAAAATAAAGGAAGGAGGGAGGAATGGAGGAATGAATGGAGGAAGGAAGGAAAAGGAAAAGAAGAAAGGGAGGGAGGGAGGGGGGGAGGGAGGGAGGGAGGGAGGAAGGAAGGAAGGAAGGAAGGAAAAAAGAAAAAGAGATGAAGGAAGGTAAAGGAAAATAAAGGAAGGAGAGAGGAATGGAGGAATGAAGGAATGGAGGAAGGAAGGAAAAGGAAAAGAAGAAAGGAAGGGAGGGAGGGAGGGAGGAAGGAAGGAAGGAAGGAAGGAAGGAAGGAAGGAAGGAAGGAAGGAAGGAAGGAAGGGGTTTCCTGTATCTAAATGTCCCTGCTTGTGTAAAAGAAATGGGGTGAAAGAGACATGAATATAGGGATTTTCTTTAAAAAATAAGTGCATGTGGGGTTTTTGTTGTTCTTGGTTTAAAAGAAAACCTATTACGAACCACCCTTCACTTTGGAACAGTAAATTATCTTTATTATTAAGCAGGCTAGGGCACTGCAATTGTGACTTGCCCTGGGTCGTAAGGTTTTTCACAATTAGGAATCCGTGGAGGCCCAACTGTGATCTGGAGGGATAATATACGTCCAGCTGAGACAACGGAATGGTCTGGAGATGTGTTTTTAGTGTGTTTCCCGGGGAGTTAGAAAAAAAACGGGTGCCTTGCTCTTAAACATTTCAATTAGCCCTGACATGGCCTCTCTGAGCCTACAGATTATTTCTTCTCTGCTGTTTAGATTTCTTTCTTTTTTTTAACGAGGCTTTTCAGGAAGATTCTGCCCTGCCTCTACAGTGATCTATAAATCTCGCTTAGCAACCTATGATTAATCTTTCCTGCATGGATCAGTGTTGAATTAATAAAAGAGGCACCGTGTTAAAGACGGGTATCTTTAAGCCACCTTATTCTTCCTTATTTCCAGCCTAAAGGATATTTGGAAGGTCATGAAAGACTTGGTAGATTTAGGATTTTTTTTGGGGGGGGGCTTCAAAACAAACAAACAAGTCAAAATTAAAATCAAAAACAAAGGGAATGTTGGTTAGAGCATTAAAACTGGTTTAGCTTGTGTGCATTCCTACAACATTCCATCAAGGTACTGAAAGCATTCTCTCTTCCCAGCCCATTTTATTTGCATCACAAAATCTAATCTGGGGTAAATACATTGGTACCTTCCTGATTTTTCTGAACTCTAGCATGCTGGCTGACTGTGAGAGTTATTAAATCGTGAACCACAGGGAGACAAACGTTGGCTCCATCAACTTCTTGAGTTTGGTCACCTAAAGACCTGGAAGCTGCATCATTTGGAAATCATACAAAACTTGTCTAGGGAGATGCTGAGTCATCCAGGATCATCATCTAAAGAAACTGAAGAATCTCCTTGGATGAGAAGCAAAACATTTTTTTTAATCCCATTTATATCCCACCCTTCTCTGAAGACTCAGGGTGGCTTACAATCTAAGAAGCACAAATCAATGTGCTAAGCAATAGCCTTCATTCTATGTATATGCCTGCTTATTAGGGCTTTCACACACACTCCCCCAAGCGGCATTATTACAAAGTCAGCTTAATTGCCTCCAACAATCTGGGTCCTCATTTTACCTACCTGGGAAGGATGGAAGGCTGAGTCAACCTTGAGCCTGGTGGGACTCGAACCTGCACTAATTGCAGGCAGCTGGTGTTACTTAAGGAGGCATCAGCCCACTGCTCCACCAAGGCTTTATTTTCAAGTAAATAATAATAATAAATGAGAAAATGTCCAGTTGTCTTTTGAGCACCTTTGGGACATACAAAACATGGTTATTTTTAACCTGGATTGTGGTTTTTTTTCCCCAGGTTTAGTCTCTTGGGCAATCCCATCCTGTTCGATAAGTTTATGGTCTATGTGAACTCCACAAAGTTCACTGAGTTCCTTCAACCAACTTCTGCCTGTTGTGTGAAGACTGCGAAATGTGCCTTTTCTCTTTGGATCTACTATTGTAAGCTCTTGTGAACTGAGGTTAGGCCCACTTTACCATCCTGCTAGTTGCTCGGTGTGTGATCTGACTAAAATAACTGGGTCACTCCTATTACTAGGACTAAATTCTGTTTCGTTTGAGGCACGGATTCCCCACACAGCCCCTCACAGTCTCCTCCTCAAGTCTTGCCAATGTGGAGGTTCTAAATTAAAATTCAAAAGTTTTTTTTTTAAAAAAAATATGTCTATGTGTGTCTGGCCACACTTACTTTCCATTGTCCTCCCCATCCTAATCCTAATCCTCTCCATATTCCAAACGATCTGCCTCTAAAATGGGGGTATCAATGTAACATCTTATCATCCCTGGGACATAATAATAGGAATGGAAGAAACAGAATGCAAATGGAGAACGCAGCTTTAATTGGAACAGCCTGGCCAGGTAGACCGGCCATTGATGAAGGCAAGTCTTGAAATAAAGGAGCCACGTTCAAGCTATCTCTGGTCTGTGGGTGGGATATTCCTGCCAACAAATGACTCTGTCATTACACTATTAACCACCTACATATGTTTCATGCATTGTAAATAGCTCTAAATACACTTCACCACACTCTTCACTCCTAAGATCACTATTAACCCTTAAATGCAGAACTTAGATAGAACGAGCAGACCCTCAGGAGAATCAATTGAGAAGACAAGGATGGCTCGTGTAATCAGGGGGAGAGGAAACCACAGGAAAAGCTTGTGGGTTGTTCAGCACAGGAAAGAATATTTCATAACTGTCAAATGCGGCTATTTCTAAACTGAGGGAAATCAAAGAGCTTCAGAAGGTCCCGTCATGGCTTTTGTGGTGTTCCATTCATAATCTGCATCTTGCACGTTCTACCTTGTATCAAAGTTGCTGTGCAAGGATATGTTTCATGGAAGTCCTGCCAACAGTTTATCAACCCGGAGTTTTAACAATGCTCAGATATTAAGAAGAGACGTTTTGATGAAGCTCTCAGGGGTTCAGTTTGAAAAAGATCGGACTGATTCTCCAAATCAAACAAATGTTGTAGAATTTGACCATCAGTTCCATTTAAAGTGTCAAATGGAATTAGTGGATATTTAGACCACTTTGACCCCATCATACTCGTGACCCTCAAAGCTTTCTCTTCTCCACTCAAATTAGGCTGACTTTCCAAATTGGTTCAATTTTATTCAAAAATCACACCCAGATCAAATTGATTCAGTTGTCCAAATCAAAATGCAACTGAGATGCAATCCAACACTTGGAATATTGCATCCAAGGGGAGAATAGCGAGTCAAGCTATTCTCCAAAGCGCCCGAAGGCAGGACAAGAAGCAACAGATGGAAACTAATCAAGGAGAGAAGCAACCTAGAACTAAGGAGAAATTTCCTGACAGTTAGAACCATTAACCAGTGGAACAACCTGCCTCCAGAAGCATTGAATGCTCCAACACTGGAGGTTTTTAAGAAGAGACTGGACAGCCATTTGCCTGAAATGGTATAAGGTTTCCTGCCTGAGCAGGGGGTTGGACTAGATGACCTCCAAGGTCCCTTCCAACTTTGTTATTCTGTTATTCAATCTGCATAACCCACCATGTTTACCTTTTATGACAACATCAGTAATAATCATCGCCATTGTATTGCAGCTCTGCTCAAGAACTAAAATTCCTTGGAGAAATTAAAATTGCACTGAAGTTTTAAAAACCAAAACAATAAATTAAACCTCTCCCCCAAAAGAAATGACAAAATAAAAACGACAATCCCAGCATAGTGATTGGCAGATTTCTCTCAGATTGCTCTTCCTCCCATCGGGTTAGAGATCAGGAGAGACAAACTGGATGAGGGACCAAGGGGGCACACCCCACCTTTCGTTCTAAGAATCCCAGCACCTAGCTTTACATTTCTGCTGCCACAGGCTTAGCTATGGAAAGCATGTGGAAAGGTATTATCCACAATACCTGATCTCTAACTTGGCTTCTTTAACAGCCTGTGCAAAAGGGACAATTTCCTGCAGTGTGTTGGACAAAGAGGTTCTGCACATGCCTCGAGTGATGAAGAGTAGCGTATCCCTTTCCTTAACTGTGTAGAAGAGGTCCCCGACCTTTTGGGCACCAAGGACCGGTTCCGTGGAGAAAGGTTTTTCCACGGACCGGAGGGGTGTGTGGTTTTGTGTGCTGCCTGCATCCCAAGGATGGGGCTTTACTTGTTTGTGAGGACCAGTTGCTGGCATGCCATGGCCCGGTACTGGTCCACGGACCGGGGTTTGGGGATCCCTGGTGTAGAGTACAAGGATAGAAACCTATGTTTCTATTATGAGCATCTCTGGACCATCCAGAGAGACTCAGAGACAAACCGGCTTCTAATTAACATGTAAGAATTACATATTGTACATATCTAAACTGACATCCACATCAGGGTGGCGTGGCGAGCTGTCACAATGCATCAGGGTAATTCCCACAGTGCCCCTTGACAGCTCTGATACCTGCTACTACGGAGGTGTTATGAGCAGTATTATATGCCTGATTGAGTTATGACAGCTCTAACTGAACAGGGAAGCCGGGCAGAGAGGAATAACGGGGGCAGGATACAAATGATGATTAAGTGATCCCTTTAAAGAACAATCTCCATAATATTTCATGCTCCCTGTGCAGTAGGAACCCAGGCTTGTCTGCCGGACTAACTGCTCTATCAATTGATTTGATTCACTGCTGCAGCAACTCCCCGTCATAATATTTCAAATAAATGGCACCATGGACAGAAATAATATCTGCATCAATATTAACCCTGAAAGGACTAATGGACACAAACTAGCGTTTCCTGGGCACCCTAATAATGCATTTTGACTACGCTTAGCATGGAAAGGACTTCTCATCCGCTTCTTCTGCTTCTTCCTATTTATTCATTCGTTTATTTACAATGCCTCATTTACATAAAGCTACTCTTCCTTGGGGGAAGGCAGAACGGAGACCCCCACCCACCTCCCACCCACCCACCTCTCTGTCACTCATCAGTGGCAAAGGGGACCAGGTTCTCTGTGGTTTTGAGGCACCTTTTTGTAAAGAATTGACAAGAGGAAGAGCAGAATGTACCAGAGCTGGCATCCACCTTCAATGAGATAGAATATAGAACAAACAAGGGAAGGGACCTTGGAGGTCTTCTAGTCCAGCCCCCTGCTCAACCAGGAGACCCTACGTATACCATTCTGAACAAATGGCTGTCTAGTGTCTTCTTATAAACCTCCAGTGTTGGGGCACCCACAACTTCTGGAGGCAAGCCGTTCTACTGGCTAATTGTTCTCTAACGGTTGGAAACTGATCAAAGAGAGAAACAACCTGGAATTGAGGAGAAACGTCCTAACGCTAAGGACAATCAACCAGTGGAAGAGCTTTCCTTCAAAAATCATGGGCGCTCCATCACTGGAGATTTTTAAGAAGAGGCTAGACAGTCATCTGTCTGAGACGGTATAGGTTCTCCTGCTTGAGCAGGGGGTTGACTTGAAGACCTACAAGGCCCCTTCCAGCTCTATTCTATTCTATTCCATTCCAGCTACTCCTATTCTATTCTATTCTATTCTATTCTATTCTATTCTATTCTATTCTATTCTATTCTATTCTATTCTATTCTATTCTATTCTATTCTACTCTATTCTACTCTATTCTATTCTATTCCATTCCATTCCATTCCATTCCATTCCATTCCATTCCATTCCATTCCAGCTACTCCTATTCTATTCTATTCTATTCTATTCTATTCTATTCTATTCTATTCTATTCTATTCTATTCTATTCTATTCTATTCCATTACATTCTGTAATTCTATTCTATTCTATTCTATTCTATTCTATTCTATTCTATTCTATTCTATTCTATTCTATTCTATTCTATTCTATTCTATTCCAGCTACTCCTACTATTCTATTCTATTCTATTCCATTCCACTCCATTCCATTCCACTCCATTCCACTCCATTCCACTCCACTCCATTCCATTCCATTCTATTCTATTCTATTCTATTCTATTCTATTCTATTCTATTCTATTCTATTCTATTCTATTCTATTCTATTCTATTCTATTCTATTCTCACAGTTGGAATTTCTCCTTAGTTCTAAGTTGCTTCTCTGTTTAACGATTTTCCACCCATTACTTCTTGTCTTACTTGTCCTCAGGGTGCTTTGGAAAATAGGTCAACCATGTCTTCTCTGTGATGACCTCTCAAGTAGTAGAAGATAGCTATCACATCACCTCTCGTCCTCTTCACTAGACTAGACCAGACATATCTAGTTCCCTCAAACGGTTTAGCCTCCAGATCCTAACTCATCTCTATTGCTGTTTTCTACTCTCTTTCTGGGGTTTCAACATCTTTTTTTTTTTGCATAGTGGTGGGATGAAAAAGAAAAAGAGCAAATAAACATCTTCAGACTTCTGGGAATCTCAGGACAAATCTTATGGATAACTCAAGAGTGTTTTCTGCTCTGTTAATTCAGTGACAAAAACTGACCCCATCACTCTTCAGACTGGGGCCAACCTGGAGAAACAAGGCTATATAAGGGGGAATCACCCCTACTTATGTATTTTGCAAGAATCAGCAATTTCCTTTGGCCCAATGTACCACCAAAGATCTCGAGAACCCAGCACTTTGTTATGTTTGGATTCGGATAGGATCACAGTTAGGATGAACCATTGAAATCAACCGTAGTACGGTCACTGAACAGACAACAAACCCAGTGGAACTTAATAAGAAATATTATGTTACCTTTTGTTCCTTTAAATTATTAGCTGTTGTTTTGTGTTTACTTTGCATAAATGTGGTTTTTATTCTTATGGACGATAATGTATCCCATGTGGTTTGCTTGGCTGGTTTTATATTAGTGGGTTGGGGTGAACCTGACCTAGTGTAGATTATTTAAGAAATCATGACTTGGAATGAGACGCGAAATAGATCTACTTGCTAATCCAAGAATGGATGGGAGGATGAATAGAATAGAATAGAATAGAATAGAATAGAATAGAATAGAATAGAATAGAATAGAATAGAATAGAATAGAGTAGAGTAGAGTAGAGTAGAGTAGAGTAGAGTAGAGTAGAGTAGAGTAGAGTAGAGTAGAGTAGAGTAGAGTAGAATAATAATAGGATAGGATAGGATAGGATAGGATAGGATAGGATAGGATAGGATAGGATAGGATAGGATAGGATAGGATAGGATAGGAAAGGAAAGGATAGGAAAGGATTGGAGAATAGAATAGAATAGAATAGAATAGAATAGAATAGAATAGAATAGAATAGAATAGAATAGAATAGAATAGAATAGAATAGAATAGAATAGAATAGAATAGAATAGAAATGAATAGAATAGAATAGAATAGAATAGAAAGAACAGAACAGAACAGAACAGAACAGAACAGAACAGAACAGAACAGAACAGAACAGAATAGAATAGAATAGAATAGAATAGAATAGAATAGAATAGAACCTTGGAGGTCTTCTAGTCCAGCCCTCTGCTTAAGCTGGAGAACCTCAGACAAATGACTGTCTAGTCTCTTCTTAAAAACCTCCAGGGATGGAGTGGCCACAATTTCTGGTGGCAAGCTGTTCCACTGGTTAATTGTCCTCATTGTTAGGAACCTTCTCTTTAATTCCAGGTTGCTTCTCTCCTTGATCAGTTTCCAACCATAGTTTCTTGTCCTTCCCTCTGGTGCTTTGGAGAATAATTTGACCCCCTCTTCTTTGTGGCAGCCTCTCAAATACTGGAATACTGCTATCATGTCGCCCCTATGATGGAGGGATAGGGGGATGAAGGCATGGATAATTGCACGGGTTTTATCTTTTTGAGCCATCTGAAGGATTATTATCAGGAAATTAGATAAATTAGATTATATATTCAAACGTTAGAACTATTATTTATTTATTTATTTATTTATTTATTTATTTATTTATTTATTTATTTATTTATTTATTTTATTACATTTATATACCGCCCTTTCCCGAAGGACTCAGGGCGGTTTACAGGGTGATTAAAAAACCAAGATACAAAAGTTAAAAACAATTTTTTTTAAAAATTACTGTATATTAATCAGTGGAATGTCTTGCCTCCAGAAGTTGTGGGTGCTCCAACACTGGAAGTTTTTAAGATTGGATAATTACTTGTCTGAAATGACGTAGGTGTTTCCTGCTTGAGCAGGGGGTTGGACTAGAAGACCTCCGAGGTCTCTTCCAACTCTGTTATTCTATTAAACCAGAATAAATGCAGAAATACCCACCCGGAAAGGTGCATATCTACTGTATGGATGGGACGTGAAGAGAGACAGCGAGAACATCTCCAAGGATGGACCCAGTTTGAATATCAGCGTCGCTTTTTCCAAACACTTTTGACACTGTTGGCTAAAGTCAGCAGCTGAGACAATTTTTAACTCTACCAGGCTGTCCAACTCTCAGGGGTCAAGTTCATTTTTCAGCTTAAATATGGCTAAACCTTGAGCCAAGAATGAAAATGAGGAGGGGGAAAAAAAAAAGGATGGATGCTCATTCAGCTGAGAGTGTCTCCTTGGGCAAATGCCCTCCCTGGAGAAAAACGGGTGGTTGCAAATGGATAGCTGCCTGGATTCAAGGGAAGGCCAAAATGGGACCTTTCTCAAGATTAATTCCTTGTGTCTCCTTTTAAAACAAGATTAAATTAGCTTGTGTTAGTGGCTGTTAGCAGATGCGTTCCTGCATTATGCATTATCCTTGACGGCTCGCAGCATGGACGCACTTGCGCCGTATGTTCCATTAGTGATTTTTCAATGCTGCGCTAAGCTTTAAGTCACACAGACAAGGCCCTGTATCGGGTTTGCTTTGTGGATGTGTTTTCCTGGTAATTTCACAACCTACCTGAGCACCGCGATCGATCGGCTGTGTTTGAAATGGATAAAAGAATTAAACTGCGCAAGTGTGGCACTGTGGGATATGGCCAGTATCCTCTTTGTTTAGGAAAATCAATAGTACTCTAATGCTGTGGCAAAGGGAGAAGAATTACCAGGCCTTGTGTTGAGGGATCTTCAGCTCACCACTCATGTATCCAGTTACAACTTCCCTTCCCCAGATTTATATGAGATCATGACAGTCTTTCTACAGAGTTGAGTCCGTCTAGAATTCCTGAGTGATGCCTTCCTCGTCAGAATATAACACAGTTGGAAGGGACCTTGGAGATCTTCTAATGGAGTAACAGACTTTGGAAGGGACCTTGGAGGTCTTCTAGTCCTTCTCAATCAGGAGAACTGATACCATTTCAAACAAATTACTGTCCAATCTCTTCTTTAAAACCTCCATTTTTGTAGAGCACCCACCACTTCTAGAGGCAAGCTGTTCCATGGGTTAATTATTCTCACTGTCAGGAAATTTCTCCTTCGTTCTAGGTTGCTTCTCTCCTTGATTAGTTTCCATCCATTGCTTCAGGTGCTTTGGAGAACAGGTTGACCCCTTCTTCTTTTTAGCAGTCCCTCAAGTATTTGAACACTGCTATCATGTCCCCCCTCGTCCTTCTCTTTGTTAGACTAGACGGGCCCAATTCCTGCAACTGTTCTTCACATGTTTTAGCTTCCAGTCCCCTAATCATCTCTGTTACTCTTCTTTGCACTCTTTCAAAACCAACTCTTTTGCAAATCCTCCACATGGACTAGAAAGAAGCCCAACAGATAAGCAATTATGTATTCCAAACTAGGGAGAGTGCCGAAAATGTCTCCTGTATTTCTTTTTTTGCCACCACTCTTCCTCCTATTCCATAACGTTAACCTATTATTGGAATTATTATTTGGAATTACCTATTCCCAAGTAAAAGATGAATCGTAGAACTCTACAAAGAGCACAAAGAGTCAGTGTGATGTAGTAGCTAAGGCATCCGTCTAGAAACCAGGAGACTCTGAGTTCGAGTCCTGCCTTAGACACAAAGACCAGACCTTGGGCCAGTCACTCTCCCTCAGCCCTGAGAAAAAGATCATGGCAAATTACTTCCAAAATTTTGTCCAGAAAATTGCAGGGTCTTTTCCAGGCGGAAACCAGGAGTCAGTACGGATTTGAAGCATAAAGGAATATTGCTTTCACTACTGGAATTTTTCAAAGGATGCCACTAGGGTGTATCTATTATTTACTTAAAATACAAATACGCCATCTGTTCTGCAAAGATATCCTATCGTTTATAGTTGTCTCAAAACGAAGAGAAGGAAGGAATCCAGAGCAACTAATACGTTCTCCTCCACCGGCTGGCCAGCCTCTTTGCAATATTTTCTGAAGGAGCCGTAAATAATGTGTCTGTCTTTAATTTGGCCTCCGATAACCGCTTTTCCCCCCAGCTCGATTTATGCGCAGACAAAACCAGGCACCTCTAATTTCCTAGCCCATTGCTGCAACCCTCTCCTTCCCAACCGATAATTCTGCCATCTCTAATTTGCCAATAAATAATTCTGCGCCCTCAAATTTTCCAACCGATAATGAGACTGATTTGTCGACCCACCACGGTGTCATCCAGGAATGGCACCCCGAACGAGCTGTCATTTGCTACGCAACACAGGAACAGCTCTTCTCCTTTCTAGCAATAAAGGACGGGGTGGTCATCTTTTATCCTGTCCCCTTTACGAAAATGTTCTGCGCGCTGGGTTGATTTACTTTTAGCTTACTGAGGATTTGCTTTCTCGGAGGAGTTGGAACGGTGTCACTCCTTTGCTTTCCTCCAAATGCAGGCGTGTGTGGGTCAAAGATTAGCAAGCATCCCTTGGTCAAATTTTGTCATTCTCCCACTGTGTTCTTGCCATCCCTCTGAGGTTTGGCAGGCCTTATTCGCACAAATTCGGAGAGAACATCACCTTTGGCTGCTTCCCCTCTTCCCAATGACCTTGCCACCCAGGCTGCTGTTGCTGCTGTGGTCCAAAGATGCATAAAGGAAAAAAAATATGGGAAAACTTGAATTCTGGAAGACCCATTTTGTTCATGCTTACTCTGGAAAGAATTAAACCCTGAGATGTTTTCCTAAAAAGAAATATGGAATTTGGAAGGCACCAGGCTGAAGTTAAACTGCAGAGAGTCTTAAGTCAACACCAACTGCTGATTATGTTGTAGAATCAGAGGGTTGGAAGTTATTTTACATATCACATAGTTCAACCCCCTAATCCAATGCAATATCCATGTGAACATCTCCTAACAACTGTCCAACTTTTTAGATGAAATTCCAAGGGCTGGTTGTCTCCTTAGATGACATAGGACCAAATTACTTTCAGGACCACCGTTTCCCAGTTTGTTTCTCTCCATCCTACAAGGTTTTCAATCAGAACAGAGCTGGAAGGTCCCTTGGAGGTCTTCTAGTCTAACCTCCTGCTTGAAAGAATACCATTTCAGAGAGGTGACTGTCCAGTCTTTTCTTAAAAACCTCCAGTGATGAAGCACCTACAACTTCTGGAGGGAAGCCGTTCCACTGGTTAATTGTCCTCACTGTCAGGAATTTTCTCCTTAATTTCAGGTTGCTTCTCTCCTTGACTAGTTTCCATCCATTGCTTCTTGTCTTGCCTTCTGGTGTAAGACAGGTCATAGAGAGTAGGCATGGTCCACTCCCTGAAGCAATGCCATCTAGTGGGGCCTAGGACATGTACCTTTTCTATATATTTGTTCTTGTGTGTGTCCCTTTTGAAAGAAGGTCTTGTATAAGATTCAGATCCAGATGACCTCCTGCATCTACATCTTAAATGGACTCCACCTTAACAGAGATAGACTGTTAATTCATTGACTCCACCAGCTGGTTTCAAAATATCTCTTATTTATTAATTATTCTCATTTTATTTGTTTGATTTATTTATCAACTTTATAAAGCCACCCATCTAAGGTATGTGTCTCTCGCAGCATACACAATTTAATTATTATTCAAATATTTAAAGTACAAGGGACGCGGTGGCTCAGTGGGTTAGGATGCTGAGCTGGTCGATCAGAAGGTCGGCAGTTTGGCGGGTCAAATCCCGAGTGCCGCGTAGCAGAGTGAGCGCCTGTTACTCGTCCCAGCTTCTGCCAACCTAGCAGTTCGAAAGCACATAAAAATGCAAGTAGAAAAATAGGGACCACTACGGTGGGAAGGTAACAGCATTCCATGCACCTTTGACATCCAGTCATGCCGGCCACATGACCACAGAGACATACTCGGACAAGCGCTGGCTCTTCGGCTTTGAAACGGAGATGAGCACCGACCTCTAGAGTTGGAAACGACTAGCACGCATGTGCGGGGGGAACCTTTACCTTTACTTTATTTAAAGTACATTGTACTTGACAAAGTGAAATGCAGCCAAAGTCAACATGTTGACTTTAACAAAAAAAGTCAAGCAACAGACAATGCTTCTCTTAAATACCTAATGGAAATGTTCTGTATGACTACAATATAGCTTGTAGGCAAATAGTGCTATTTACCCTCTCTTTTTTTCCCCAATCACCTTCTAGCTACTTTTAACTTCCCATTTTTGCAAAGTTCATTTCTGAGTCTTAAAACTGTCAAATATGATTTACTCTCTCTAAGCCTGGATATCACTTTTGGCAGAGTTAGTGGATGGAAAAGTCGGGGCCGCTTGTTGTTTCAGGAGTCCACGTAAAAAGCAAATTTTAATGTTTCAAAATTTAAAGACTTTGCTGTTGTTTTGAAATATATCCTCCCCCCCCCCGGCTAAGGATGAGATGTTATCAAAAGCTTTATGGTAAGTGACTTAGGAAAAGTAAAGGGGATTGATGAGCCATTGCAACGCCTGATTGACACCCATAACAGCTCTCCAAATATGCATGCACTGTTATTAAAAATCATTGAAAGGTAGGTCTTAAGAGGATAAAATGGCTTGATTGCTTGGGTACCACTATATGTACCGACTGGAAATATTTTTTTTTAAAAAAAAAACCTTCACAGATTTACATGAAAGGACAATCTCTTGAATTGGGTTTAGATTCTGAAGCAACAGAAGAAACTTGGTCAAAATCTGATCGACTTGATGGGGGAACCCAACTATCATGGTTTCTAAATAGCATTTTTAGCATGGCTACAAACAGCGTTCCCGGTTTCAGAAACGTTTCAGAGCATTCCAGAAACTCTCCAGGTCTCTATTGTCATTGGGACTACAAATTTGGAAGTTTTGAAGGAGTTTAAGGGAATTTTAAATATTGAATCATATACTATAGTCAGCGTTGGCCAGTGTTTTTCATAACTTCAGCCTCACCAAAAGTCATAAAAGTTACATTTAATTATGTATCAGATGCCCAACAAGACTGGATTTGTTTGGGGAGGGGGGGCAAGTGTGTGTGTGTCAATAAATTGTTCCAAAAAAAATAAGCAATTCAAATTCTTTTTAATAACGCATGACATTCCACCTAATGCCCCCCCCAAACAATTGATTCTGTTCTTAATTTCTTCCAACCCTTTGCAATCTCAGTTAGCAAATCTTGATATTTCATATCACTTTTGTTTGCTTATGATTATTATGGTTGGTCACACAGTCAACCAGATGTTTAGATTCAGGATTTTTATCCACCCATCAAGTTCTTCCCAAGGACCTGGGATAGGCAGATGTGGATGTTTGATGGCGTTGGAGTATTGTCTCAGGTTATAAGCTCTTCCAAGTAAAGCTGCCTTTTTGCAATTGACTGAGGGTAATATTGTCAATTTTCATAGTGTTCAATTGGTGCTCCAGTTGTTTTGGCATTGCACCCAAAGCACCTATGACAATTGGTACCACCTTTGCTTTCTTTTGCCACAGTTGTTCTACTTCTATTTGCAGGTCTTTGTATTTTGTTATCTTCTTCACTTCTGTCCTTTCCATTCTGCTCTCTCCGAGTACTGCCATGTCTATTATTTTATTTTATTTATTAAATTTCTGTGCTGCTCCTCTCACTAATACGATGATTCTGGACTCTATCTAGACTTTTTTTTGGGGGGGGTGTTCTGATTGACAGTTGTTAAATCTGGAGTATTACAGAGCAGGTGCATCTATGTTTGAATTCTAAAGTTCCAGAGCGCTTTAGCTTCTTCGTTACTGGTTGTTATTTCATAATTTCGTTATTATCACCACTTTGTATTTTGACTCGGTCTTCCTTTCACTCTAATTTAGGAACACAAATGTTTTGCAGCCGCTTCTCCATTCATCCATCACCACCTCCCAAGATCTCCACGGCTATTCAAGGACTTCATATTCAGCAAACCATTAACCAAAGGAAGAATGGTGAAAACAAAGAAACAGAGGATGCTGATAATTGGCTGAAGCAATGACAAGAATTCACATGGTTAGAAAAATCGGGGGGGGGGGGTTAAAAAGGCTGTACAAACTGCATGAAGCCCGTAGAAATGGTTCAACTTGAATGACTTCTCAAAATAGGGACCCAGGATAAAAAATTTTCATCAGGCCTGGCTCATCTTCCATGCTGTGAAGACCAGCGTCCTCTCTCTCTCTCTCTCTCTCTCTCCCCCCACTCGTTGAAAGGGGTCAACAAAAGTTGACATCTTCGGCAAATATTTGGAAACACATCGAACCTATAGTGAGAATGGTTCCAGGCGGGGCTTGAAGAAGGACGATCAACCAAATCTTCTGACTGACGATAATAATTCTTCCACCATATCCACCTTAAAAATATCTGATTTTTCACAGCTCCATTTCAGAGGGATGAAAGCCGACGTTGTTAAAATGTATAGAAATAGTATGTTCTTTTATGCAGCTTTGGTTTTCGAGATAGAAAATATAGAACACTATATTTCATGCCTGTTCTTTTCAGGCCTACTTTTTTTTCTTTAAAAAAAATATGGTTGGCAAGACCACACTTGGAATATTGCTATCCAATTTGGGTCACTATGATATAGAAAAAGAGGTTGAGACTCTGGAAAGAGTGCAGAGAGGAGCAACAAAGATGATCAGGGGACTGGAGGCTAAAACATAACGGTTCCTGGAATTGGGCATATCTAGTTTAATGACCAGAAGGACTAGGGGGTGACATGACAGCAGT
>NW_028148375.1:0-29644 GCF_947247035.1 Vipera ursinii | reverse complement strand
TTGAAGTCCATGAGTCATAAAAGGGCCAAGTTTGAAGACCCTTGCCTTAGAGACTCCAAGTTTTCCTTCAGAAAAAAACAATGTCAATTTCTTCTAACGGTTGATGCTTGCTTGGTTTTTAAACCAGCTGGCAGCCCATCAAAGGGAAGGTCTTCTTCTCCACGGCCACTAAGTTTTCTCAAGAGCTTCCCCAAAGCTTTTGAAAATCCAGGTGTCCTGTCACCTCCATCCCTGGGGTTTGGGGAAGCTCTCACAAACATCTAAAATGAAGGTGAGTCCGGATTTACCTTTGCAGCATCCATGCTGATTTCCCCTGAACAAAATTTCTTCAACATGCTCAGAGAGGTTTTGTGGGGGGGGGGGTTTCCCCCACCCTGTGATTACTGGTTTATTCCAATATCCAGAACAGACACTAAGCTGACTGACCTAAATTTTCCCCCAATCTCTCCCAAATCCTTTTTTAAAAAAATTAAAAAATGGGTGGCCCATGTTTTGCAAAGTTTTTGAACCAGCGAGAGATCCGTCAAAGGGAAAGACTTCTCCATGGCCACCAACATTCTTCAAGAGCTTCTAAAAGCTTTTTTGGAAGTCCAAGTGTCCTATCTCCGCTGTGGCACCTCCACTCATGAGTCTTTGGATGCTCTCACAAATATCTAGGGCAGGGGTCTTCAAACTTGGCCCATTTATGACTTCTGGACTTCAACTCCCAGAATTCCTCAGCCAGGCATGCTGGCTGAGGAATTCTGGGAGTTGAAGTCCACAAGTCATAAAACGGCCAAGTTTGAATATCCTTGATCTAGGGCAAGGGTCTTCAAACTTGGCCCTTTTATGACTTGTGGACTCCAACTCCCAAATTTCCTCAGCCAGGCATGCTGGCTGAAGAATTCTGGGAGTTGAAGTCCACAAGTCATAAAACGGCCAAGTTTGAATATCCTTGATCTAGGGAATAAGAGTTGGAAGGGACCTCGGAGGTCTTCCAGTCCAACCCCGCCCCCACCCCCGCCGAAGCAGGAAACCCTATACCGTTTCAGACAAGTCACTCTGCAGTCTCTTCTTAAAAATCCGACCTTAAAACCTAAAATGTAAGTGAGCCGGGATTTACCTTTGAAGCATCCATGCTTTCTCCTGAAGCGTGCACAGGGATTTTGCTCACCTTCCTGTTACCGGATTATCTCATCGTCCAGAACAGACACTAAGTTGACTGGCCTAAAGTTGCCCAAATCCTTTATTTATTTTTTTAGATTAAAAAAAAAAATGGGCGGCAGACATTTTGCAGGACATTCTCTTGAGACATCCCAAAACAGCTTCTTGCATTCCCAACAATTCGCTCGAGAAGTTGGAAACCAAGCCCCTCTCCGACACCTGTCCTTCATCCCCCTTCGTAATGAAATAAGACGGAGATTTGAGAATTCATTTACATTCCTTGCATCTTCCTTCCCCCCCCCCCGCCCGCCAAAAAAACCCCCTCCCTTCACTCCTTTGTCATTGGAGAGCCCTAAGCTTTCTTGCCTGGTTTGGGATTTGGAACAGTTTTAAAGATGTGCGGTATTTTGCATTTGAATGTAGAATCCCACGCTCACCTGTCATTTCTCGCCAATTTGATATGCTTTTGCTCAAGGCTGGATTTCCACGTGAGGGGAAGGTACAGAGGAAACCGTCTCCTTAATGGGGTCAGGAGCCCTAAGAAGACACCCTGCAAAATCGGCAATTTTGGAAAAATAGGGTTGTATTACTGAAGTAGTGGTTAAAATCATATGTGCGTCTATGTATGTGTGCGGGTGTATTTGAATGCATGTTTTTGTGTAGGTGTGTATCTAACTGTAAATATCTATATCTATCTATATCTAGAGATAGAGATAGATACATATTCAATATATAGATATAGATATAGATATATAGATAGATGATTAGATATAGAAATGATGATGATGATGATGGAGGGGTCCTTGGAGGTCATCTAGTCCAACCCCCTGCTCAGGAAGGAAACCCTATATCATTTCAGACAAATGGCTGTCCAGTCTCTTCTTAAAGACTTCCAGTGTTGGAGCATTCACCGCTTCTGGAGGCAGGTTGTTCCACTGATTAGTTGTTCTAACTGTCAGGAAATTCCTCCTTAGTTCTAGGTTGCTTCTCTCTCTAATTAGTTTCCATCCATTGCTTCTTGTCCTGCCTTCAGGTGCTTTGGAGAATAGCTTGACTCCCTCTTCTTTGGGGCAGCCCCTGAGATACTGGAAGAGTTGCTATCATGTCACCCCTCGTCCTTCTCTTCATTAAACTAGACATAACCAATTCAAGCAACCGTTCCTTGCATGTTTTAGCCTCTAGTCCCCTAATCATCTTTGTTGCTCTTCTCTGTACTCTAGAGTCTCAATATCTTTTTTACATCACGGTGACCATGTAGATATAGATATAGAAATATAGATATATAGATATAGATACACACACAAACACATAGATATAAATATCTCTCTGTCTCTCTATCTCTTATATAGTATATATAATATATAATGTTTGTACATTTGTGAATATATATATATATATGTGTGTGTGTGTGTGTGTGTGTGTGTGTGTGTGTAAATTACTAACAAAGAATTAAAGGAGACTGAGATGCATTTCTGACTCTTTAGTCTTCATCAGTCAGCCATACCCTTCTGAGATTCGAACCTGGGCTGATTGCATATTAGGCAGTGTTATTTACCTCTTGAGCCACAGGATCTCTCTCGCTCTGTTAGCTTTCTGCGTTTGATGGCCTTCAAGATAGGCTGAAAACAGGAAATAAAGATTTGCCCCATGTTTGGGGCCTAGCAAGGTAATCTAAATAGTTAACATTTGACTCATATATATATATATATATATATATATATATATATATATATATATATATATATATATATATATACAAAATTTTGTGACTGACAAAGAGTTAAAGGGAGACTAGTATAGCTATTTCAAGCTTCAAGGAAATAGCTATACTAGTCTCCCTTTAACTCTTTGTCAGTCACAAAATTTTGAATTTACAGTGTTCACAGTAGTGATGTCTGCCTGCAAAAGATGCTCCTAGACTGGCGCGAAATGCAGAACAGACTGCTTTATATTTGGTAGACCGGGCGCTCCACCCAATACGCGCGCACACACACACACACACACACACACACAATGGCTAGATACGCATACATACATACATACATAGACTCTACTCTACTGTATTCTATATCCTATTGCTTATACTACTCTATTCTATTCTATTCTATTCTATTCTATTCTATTCTATTCTATTCTATTCTATTCTATATCCTATTGCTTATTCTATTCTATTCTATTCTATTCTATTCTATTCTATTCTATTCTATTCTATTCTATTCTATTCTATATATTTATTTATCTCAGCAAGCCTTCCAATAGCGAACCCTCTTTGAACAATACTTGTGAGCATTTTAAATTGCAGGTCTTGTCACCTGCTCACCACCGGGAGTACGAGAAGGGGTTTGCTCTTAACTAAACACATAAAATTTCAGGCACATATTCGTTCCAAGGGGGAAGCAAGAGCAAAAGTAACAGGCTTGAATTTTTCCTCCTGATTATTACAATTCTGCCGGATTTAAGAATGAGCTCCTTCAAGACTGTGCGAATAAGAAGATACCACCAGTAAGGTGAGAATGGATTTGAAACTTTTCTTACCAAAAAACAAAAATAAATAAATAAATAAATCCTGGCACTCAGAGACAACCGAGACATTTTATTTATTTCAGTCTTCCAATATTTGAGGGGCTGCCATAAAGAAGAGGGGGGGGTCACCCTATTCTCCAAAGCACCCGAAGGCAGGACAAGAAGCAACGGACGGAAACTAATCCAGGAGAGAAGCAACCTAGAACTTTTTCTACTGGTGAGAACCGTTGCAAGTAGTCTCAACTTATGACCGCAACTGAGCTCAAGATTTCTGTTGCTACGTGAAACCTTTGTTCAGTGAATTTTGCTCCATTTTCACCACCTTCCTTGCCACAATTGTTAAGTCAACCCCTGGGGTTGTTAAGTGGGGAACACGGTTGTTAATCGAATCTGGCTTTCCCCCTTTGACTTTGCTTGTCAGAAGGTCACGAAAGGGGAATCACGTGACCCCGGGACACTGAAACCGTCCTAAGTACACGCCAGTTGTCAAGCATCTGAATTTGGATCACATGACTACATAGGTGACACAATTGGTGTAAGGGAGAAAAACAGTCGTAAGTCCCCTTTTTCAGCACCGTTGTAACTTCAAACGGTCATTAAATGAACGTTTGTAAGTTGAGGACTACCCGTAATCAGTGGAACGACTTGCTACCAGAAGTTGTGAGCGTTTTTAAAAAGAGACCGGACAACCATTTGACTGAAATGGGACTGGGTCTCCTGTTTGAGCACGGGGCTGGACTAGAAGACCTCCAAGGTCCCTCCCAACTCTGTTATTCTCATTTAGGCCAAGAAGGAGACATATCAGCCAGACCTCTGCATGAATTAATGAGAAACTTCCTGGCAGTGAGAACATTAACCAGTGGAATGCCTTGCCACCAGAAGTGCTTTATCACTGGAGATTTTTAAGAAGAAACTGAACAACCATTTGACTGAAATGGCATAGGGTCTCCTGCTAGAGCAGGGGGTTGAACTAGAAGACCTCCAAGGCCCCTTCCAACTCTGTTATTCTGCATATTTATGGAATGTATTTGCTGCCCATCTCACTGTTACGACGGCTTCGGGCAGCTTATAGAATACATTTCTTTCTCTGCTATCTCTGAATTCTGTTTTCCTGCCCAAACAGACTGCTAAAATATACATCGAATCTTGTCCTCATTAAGGAAATCATTAACTTTACATTTGAATGGAAATGTGGCTCAGTCTGTGTGAAGTTTTGTCAGCTGGAATACAGTAAAACACCGATATCTCTGTTTACCAAATGTTGCAGTGCCGTTCCCCAATTTTTATTTTATTTTATTTTTTTTAAAAAAACAACAACAACAGAATTTTGCATGCCCACATACTGATATGGAGAAGGGCATGCTGAAAGATTGCATTATGTAAAATTAGTATTATTCAAATGCCTCCGTGTGCGTATCAAAGGAAAAGTTATACGGTACGGCAGTGTGCAGAATGAACTGAAGGTTGGGAAAAAATCAGCAAAATCAGAGAGGCGGATTTATTTTTCTACAGTCTTCTTCCAACATTAATATATGCAGATGGCTTGAGTAGTTTGGTGTGGTGCTTCTGGCCTCAGGCCAGAAACTGGGCACCTGGGAGTTCTAGTCTTGCTTTAGGCATGAAAGCCACGGTGACTTTAGGCCAATCACTAGCAGGCTGGGAGTTCTAGATTCACATGAGGCATTGAAATCTGGCTGGGTGACTTTGAGCCAATCACAAGGAGACGGAGAATTCTAGTCCATGCTTAGACATGAAAGTCAGCTGGGTGACTTTGGGCCCATCACCAAGAGACAGAGAGTTCTAGTTCTACCCTAGGCATGAACACCAGCTTTTGACTCTAGGCCAATCATTAGCAGGCTGGGAGTTCTAGATCCAACCTTAAGCATGAAAGCTGGCTAGGTGATTTTGGACCGATCATCAGGAGACTGGGATTTCTAGGCCTTACTTAGGCTTAAAAGCAAGCCAGGTGACCTTGAGTCAGTCACTTCCTCTCAGCCAGGGGTCTTCAAACGTGGCCCTTTTATGACTTGTGGACTTCAACTCCCATAATTCCACCAAGATCAGAGACCCCTCAGCTCAACCCTGAGCTACCAATGTTCTTTGTTGATACTGTCCCTAACATTAGGTAAAATGAAGCACTGGTGTCTTTAACCAGCACAGGGGTATCATGAACGAGAAGCAAGTAATTAGCATCAGCAAGGGGATGGTGGTTCTCTCGATTTAATCCCAGGTACCATGTATTTCGACTGGGGAAGGGACTATGATGTGCTACTTTGCTCCAGTTAGCAAAAATTGCCTTCTTTGTGGAATAGAACAAGTAAGATACTCAAGCCCTGGGGACCAGTTTCCTTGACTCGGTACGTGAACTTCCCCGGAGATTAAAGGAGGAAGGCTCTTTGTAATAAAATATCAGGAAGGAAAGCTTATCCTCCTGCAAACCTTTTCTAGAAGTTACAAAGACTTAAAGGAACTACTGACGGAGGTCAGGCCAGTTTGAGTTCAGGCTCGCTTTCAGAAGTTCATTAAAATACATCGGGTGGGAGCTGTTTCAACCAATGCAACCGACTACATCTTTTTCCTCTCTCCCAGGATATGGCTTCTCTTTCCAAGCAGATTTTAATTTCCATCCAGGAGAATATCAAGGGTTGAAATGAAGGGTCCTTGGTGCTCTCTGAGCTTGGTGGTTTCCTTGCAGACGTTTCATGACCCTACTAGGTAACATCATTGGGGCTAGAAAGGAGGTGGGGGGGGGAATTCCCTTTGCTTATACATTAGTGGCTTGCTCACTCCCTTCTAAAACTCAAATACTTTGGCCACCTAATGAGCAGGAAGGACTCAACTGGAGAAGAGCCTCGTGCTGGGAAAGGTTGAGGGCAAGAGAAGAAGGGGACGACAGAGAAGGAGGTGGCAGGAGGCGTGAGCTTAAATGGACTCCAGAAGATGGCGGAGGACAGGAAGGCCTGGAGGAACATTGTCCATAGGGTCGCGATGGGTCGGACACGAATTTGCAGCTAACAACAACAACTCTCCCTTCTAGCACTGATGACCTAGTTCAGTCATGAAATATCTGTAAGAAAGGAACCAAACTCATAGGGCACCAAGCACCCCATAGTCCTCCTCCTCCTCCTCCTCCTCCTCCCCCTCCTCCTCCTCCTCCTCCACTTGACCAACCTCATCCCCTTCTAGCATTGATGATGTTACCTAGTTGGATAATGAAACTGACAAGGCAAACTACTAGCATATTAAAAAGGGAGCAGACTTCACTCCCTCCTAGCACTGATGATGTTACACTGTTGGGTTATCCAATATCTGCAAGAACACAGCAAAGCTCAAAAAGCAGCAAGGACCCTGGAGGTCTCCATCCCAAATCATCTAGCCAGATTCAGCGACATCCCTAGACATTTCCCGGGCTTTTTTCCTAACTTTCTGGTCTTGAAGGGTAAAAGTAGCTTTAAAACGCAAAATGGGACCAGAAAATCATGACCATTTGAGAAACTTTGAGGATGTGTGCCCAAAGCAAAGTGGAATTCTTAGAAAGGCACCCATAAAATAGAGGAACCTCCACAGGACCAGACATGTTAATAGGGATGAAGAAGGAGGAAAAGGAAGGAAGGAAGGAAGGAAGGAAGGAAGGAAGGAAGGAAGGAAGGAAAGGTGGAAGGAAGGAAAGGTAGGAAGGAAGGAAGGAAGGAAGGAAGGAAGGTGGAAGGAAGGAAGGAAGGAAGGAAGGAAAGGTGGAAGGAAGGAAGGAAGGAAGGAAGGAAGGAAGGAAGGAAGGAAGGAAGGAAGGAAAGTTGGAAGGAAGGAAGGAAGGAAGGAAGGAAGGAAAGGTTGGAAGGAAGGAAGGAAGGAAGGAAGGAAGGAAGGGTGGAAGGAAGGAAGGAAGGAAGGAGGAAGGAAGGAAGGAAGGAAGGAAGGAAGGAAGGAAGGAAGGAAGGGTGGGTGTAGTCAGCTTTCCCAGAGGCTCGCTTCTGTCTGGCTCTGCTCTTCCATCAACGACAACCTTCTTTCTAAAGCAGTCTCCATTTTGTTTATTCCCGGCTTGGACTGGACCCCGATGAAGATTTTTTTTTCTCTACAGAAGGAAAGAAGGAAGTGCAAGAAGGAGGCAGAGGGGAACCTCACCCCCTTTAATCCTGATAATGTATCCTAGCTGGGTCATGAAAAGGCGGCAAGCTCAGAGCGCACCAAGGCCCCCCAACACAGAAAGATCTCTGTAGAAAATGCTTGTAGGTTCTTCCTTCACGAAGGTCTACCTCTGATTGAAAGGAATCATTCCGCGGGGCAATTAGCTTCCTCCTTCATCGCCTTTGCTGTCTACGGAGTCTTCTACAGCAGACAGAGCCATCTGGTGGACAAACGGTCAACCACCAAGGAGAAGAGCTCTTAACGCTGGAGAACGTTATTTCAGTAATGCTGAAATTTATTTATTTATTTTATTAGACTCATATACCGCTCTTCTCCCGTAGGACTCACAAGGTTTTTTTAAAAACAATACAGCAAATACAAAAATTAAAAACAATTAAAATGATTGCATTAACCTTGAAATAAAAACCCCAATTAGAATCCAATTGAAACCCCAGTTAATACTCTCCGTCCAGGCCCGAAAGCTCAAAGAGCCAGGTCTTCAGGTCCCGGCGGAATGAGTGAAGGTCAGGGCCAGTCCTAAGCTCTACAGGCAGCTGGTTCCAAAGGGCCGGTGCACCCACAGAGAAGGCCCTCCCCTGGGTATTGTCCGCCGGCAATCTTTTACCGGCGGTACCCTGAGGAGACCCTCCCTGTGGGAGCGCACAGGACGAAGGGAGCTTGATGCCGGCAGCAGGTGTTCCCTCAGATATCCTGGACCCAAGCCATTTAGGGCTTTATAGGTCATCACCAGCACCTTGAATCTCACCCGGAGGGCAACCGGAAGCCAATGCAGCTCGCGGAGCAGAGGTGTTACGTGGGAGTATCGGGAAACCCCCATCACAACCCGCGCGGCTGCATTCTGCACCAGCTGAAGCCTCCGGGTGGTCCTCAAGGGCAGCCCCATGTAGAGAGTGTTGCAGTAGTTCAATCGGTTTATCTCCTGCAACTGGAGATAAACGAGACCAATTTTTATCAGGATAGAGCTCCAAATTTTATTTTTATTTTTATTTTACTTTATTTTTTAAAAAAGTGGATATCAGTGATCAGAGACTACCGGAGACTACCCGAAGGTTTTTAAGAAAGGACTGGTAACCATTTGTCTGCAATGGTATAAGGTTTCCTGCTTGAGCAGGGGGTTAGACTAGAGGACCTCCAAGGTCCCTTCCAACTCTGTCATTGCATTAATCAGTGGAATGGCTTGCCTTCAGAAATCATGGGTGCTCCAACACTGGAGCCTTCCTAGAAGAGACTGGACAGCCACTTGTCTGAAATTGTAGAGGCTCTCCTGCTTGAGCAGGGGGTTGAACTAGAGGACCTCCAAGGTCCCTTTCAGTTCCATTATTCTCTGTTGTAAAGTTTAGAGTCTTCTCCAGTTAACTGTGCACCCTCTCGGGCTTCCAATATTTTAGTTGAAGACAACAGAAGAAGCTCAGACTAAGTGGGTGGCTACATACATACCTTCAATAAATATTTACATCAAATAAGAATATAGGAAAAGCTCTGCTGGATCAGGTCAAAGTTCATCCAAGTCCAAGTTTTTGTTTTTCCCAATAGCCAACAGGATGTCCTTGGGACACCTAAAAGATGGAAATATATCTTTTCCCCACCATTGTTTCTTTTTCCTATCCCTGGCAACTGGAGGCCAATTTTCTGCCCTCTTTGACCGAGCCAACTCATAAAGATGGTGAAGGGGGGAAAAAATCAGCTTTGATTTTCGAAATCTTTTAGAGCAAGAGGAAGATAGACAAAGAAAAGGAGGCAGAAACCATTTAAGGACTGGCAAAATGAAGGAATATAATAATAATAATAATAATAATAATAATAATAATAATAATAATAATAATAATAATAATAATAATAATAATATAAAGTTGGAAGGGACCTTGGAGGTCATCTAGTCCAACCCCCTGCTCCTGAATAGAATAGAATAGAATAGAATAGAATAGAATAGAATAGAATAGAATAGAATAGAATGGAATGGAATGGAATGGAATGGAGTGGAGTGGAGTGGAGTGGAGTGGAGTGGAGTGGAGTGGAGTGGAATGGAATGGAATGGAATGGAATAGAATAGAATAGAATAGAATAGAATAGAATAGAATAGAATAGAATAGAATAGAATAGAATAGAATAGAATAGAAAATGTGGAATAGAATAGAATAGAATAGAATAGAATAGAATAGAATAGAATAGAATAGAATAGAATAGAATAGAATAGAATAGAATAGAATAGAATAGAATAGAATGGAATGGAATGGAATGGAATGGAGTGGAGTGGAGTGGAGTGGAGTGGAGTGGAGTGGAGTGGAGTGGAGTGGAGTGGAGTGGAGTGGAGTGGAATGGAATGGAATG
This sequence comes from Vipera ursinii, assembly GCF_947247035.1. Lineage (NCBI taxonomy): Eukaryota > Metazoa > Chordata > Lepidosauria > Squamata > Viperidae > Vipera > Vipera ursinii. The sequence continues at coordinate 19,501 of NW_028148375.1, read as the reverse complement.
GAATAGAATAGAATAGAATAGAATAGAATAGAATAGAATAGAATAGAATAGAATAGAATAGAATAGAATAGAATAGAATAGAATAGAATAGAATAGAATAGAAAATGTGGAATAGAATAGAATAGAATAGAATAGAATAGAATAGAATAGAATAGAATAGAATAGAATAGAATAGAATAGAATAGAATAGAATAGAATAGAATGGAATGGAATGGAATGGAATGGAGTGGAGTGGAGTGGAGTGGAGTGGAGTGGAGTGGAGTGGAGTGGAGTGGAGTGGAGTGGAATGGAATAGAATAGAATAGAATAGAATAGAATAGAATAGAATAGAATAGAATAGAATAGAATAGAATAGAATAGAATAGAATAGAATAGAATAGAATAGAATAGAATAGAGCTGGAAGGGACCTTGGAGGTCTTCTAGTCCAACCCCCTGCTCAACCAGGAGAAACTTATACCATCTCAGACAAGTGACTGTCTAATCTCTTCTTTAAAATCTCCAGTGATGGAGTGCCCACAATTTCTGAAGACAACCTCTGTTCCACTGGTTGATTGTCCTCACTTTCAGGAAGTTTCTCCTTAATTCTAGGTTGCTTCTCTCTTTCCAACCATTGTTTCTCGTCCTTCCCTCTGGTGCTTTGGTGAATAACATGACCCCCTTTTCTTTGTGGCAGCTCCTCAAATACTGGAACACTGCTGTCATGTCTCCCCTATTTCTTCTTTTCTTTAGATTAGCCAAACCCAAGCCCTGCAGCCATTCTTCGTATGTTTTAGTCTCTAGCCCTTTGATCATCTTAGATGCTCTTCTCTGGATTTTTTCAACATCTTTTTTGTGATATCGTGACCAAAATTGGCTGCAGTATTCCAGGGGTGGTCTTACTAGGGTTTTATGGAGTGGTATAAATACTTCACCTGATCTCAATTCTATGCCTCTGTTTATACAACCCAGGATTGTATTAGATGTTTTGTCTACTGCTCCACACTGCTGGCTCAGGGTTAAGTGATCCACTAGGACTCCAACATCCCAAGGAAGGAAGGAAGGAAGGAAGGAAGGAAGGAAGGAAGGAAGGAAGGAAGGAAGGAAGGAAGGAAGGAAGGAAGGAAGGAAGGAAGGAAGGAAGGAAAGAAAGATAAAAAATGTGAAAGGGAATAAATTTTACAAATGGAGGGAAAAAAGAAGGAAGTCGATAGAATGGATATAAGTAGGAAAAGGTTAACTGGGAATGTATAGCGGCATATAAATATGTAATAGTTACTCTCTAATGTACCACATGCAATGTTACCAGTATGGAATGATCAGACAAAGATATATGTCAAAGATGATACACTACGTTCAATGTTTTTAAACTTTTGTACTTAATAACAAAATTTAAAAAAAAAAAATAAAAATGTGAGAGGGAGGAAGGGAGGAAATATGGAAGGGAGGAAGGAAATATAGAAGGAAAGGAAGGGAGAGAGGGAGGGAGAAACTCTAAGAGGGTGGGGTGGAATCCTGCTCCCTTTTAGTCCTGATAATGTAACCTAATTGGGTCATGAAACATCTGAAAAAAAGCTCACCAAGCTCAGAGAACACCAAGGATCTCCTCCTCCTCCTCCTCCTCCTCCTCCTCCTCCTCCTCCTCCTCCTCCTCCTCCTCCTCCTCCTCCTCCTCCTCCTCCTCTCCACAATCCCCACTCCCTTTCAGCACTGAGAATGTTACCTAGTTCGGTCACGAAACGTCTGAAGGAAAACCACCAAGCTCAGGGAGCACCAAGGACCCCATGAAAGAAACATCTGGGTAGACAAATCAGAGTTAGCGGGATGGGTTCTGCCTTCTGTCTCTCGTGACTTCTGTCTTCAGTTCAAGCAATCCTCCTCGCCCTCTTCCCAGCGCAGATCATAAGAGCATTTTATTCTAATCCATGGGTCTTCAAACTCGGCCCTTTTATGACTCATGGACTTCAATTTCCAGAATTCCTCAGCCAGAGTGCCTGGCTGAGGAATTCTGGGAGTTGAAGTCCATGAGTCATAAAAGGGCCGAGTTTGAAGACCCATGTTCTAATCCAACCATTCGCTCAGCTCTCTCGAGGTTTCCTGGGTGGGGGGGTGTCTATTTCGGCCAGGGTCTTCAGCTGCCCCTTCAACCGTGTGATTTAATGAACCCTCCCCGTTTCCCGCGGGAAGTCTCTTCCCCTCTTTTCGGAGAAGCGGGGAGGGTGGAGGGGGGGGGGAGAGAGAGAGAGAGATGGCACCTGGCCCTTAGTGACCTCTCCTTTTATGAGATGATGGGAGAAAATTGGTTTTGGAAATTGAGGCCGATTGCATTTCGCAGGGCCGAATCTCGCCGGAGTGACGCAATCTCGCCACCTTTCCACCCAAGCCCGGTTCCACGCTGGATTCTTCTTCTTCCCCTCTTGACACCCAAAGGGGTGTGTGTGTGTGTGTGTGTGTCCAGACGGATGTGCAGCTAAAAATAGAAAGGATCTTCAAAATCCAAACTTTCATGAGCCACCTCAAACTCAGATGAGGCCTGTTAATTTTAAAAAATAATAATAAAATAAAACAACAAAAGACTGGAAAGGTTTTCTTTAGACAATCCTGGCAACAAAGCATCTTGAGAATCCCCTTCAGAATGCCAAGATTTATTTGTTGGTTTTATTTATTTTTTTGAATCCAGTTTATACAGACATCCATCTCACACACAAACACACCCACGCCACACACACACACACACACACACACACACACACACAAACACCAGAAGGGCGGTGTGCAGTGATAAATTAAAGCAGCCGATATAAAACAGATACGGTTCGAAAAGCCACAGTAGTAAATAATAATATAAAAAACAAAAACAAAAATAGTAACCCTGGGCAAAAGGATGAATCTTTTTGCCTGAACTGGTTTTTACCTAAAGTGGTTTAAAAATGTGTTGTCCCGAACTCACTGCTGTATTCAGAGGCAGCCTATGGAAGAACAGATAGGAAGAAATTCATTTTTTCATTCATTCGTTCGTTCGTTCCTTCATTCGTATCCCCCATTTATTGTTTTTGCAAATCCTTCAAACCTATTCAACCCAATGCTCCTTCCTCCTCCTATTTTTCCTACAGCGACAACCCTGTGAGGTGGGTTGGGCTGAGAGAAAGGAACTGGCACAAAGTCCCCTAGCCAGCTTTCAAATCACCAGGAGATGGTGAGTTCTAGTCCCGCCTTAGCTATGAAAGCCAGCTGAGTGACTTTGAGCCAATGACCAGGAGATGGTGAGTTCTAGTCTTGCCTTAGGTATGAAAGCCAATTAGTTGACTTTGGGCCAGTCACCAGGAGATGGTGAGTTCTAGTCCCGCCTTAGGTATGAAAGCCAATTAGGTGACTTTGGGCCAGTCACCAGGAGATGGTGAGTTCTAGTCCCGCCTTAGGTATGAAAGCCAATTAGGTGACTTTGGGCCAGTCACCAGGAGATGGTGAGTTCTAGTCCCGCCTTAGGTATGAAAGCCAATTAGGTGACTTTGGGCCAGTCACCAGGAGATGGTGAGTTCTAGTCCCGCCTTAGGTATGAAAGCCAATTAGGTGACTTTGGGCCAGTCACCAGGAGATGGTGAGTTCTAGTCCCGCCTTAGGTATGAAAGCCAATTAGGTGACTTTGGGCCAGTCACCAGGAGATGGTGAGTTCTAGTCCCGCCTTAGGTATGAAAGCCAATTAGGTGACTTTGGGCCAGTCACCAGGAGATGGTGAGTTCTAGTCCCACCTTAGGTATGAAAGCCAACTAGGTGACTGTGAGGCAATCACTAGGAGATGGTGAGTTCTAGTCTCGCCTTAGGTATGAAAGCCAGCTGAGTGACTTTGAGCCAATCACCAGGAGACTGTGAATTCTAGTCCTGCCTTAGACATGAAAGCTGACTGGGTGAGTCTGGCTAGTCCCTCTCTCTCAACCCAACCCATCTCACAGGGTTGTTTTGGGAAAAATAGGAGGAGGAAAATGTATTGGATATATTCACTGCCTGGATTTATTTCTAAATATAATAGCAGTAGCAATGGCACTTAGATTTATATACCACTTTACAGCCCTCTCTGAGCAGTTTACAGAGTCGGCATAATGTCCCCAATAATCTGGGTCCTCATTTTACTGACCTCAGAAGGCTGAGTCAACCTTGAGCATGTGAGAATCAAACCGTTGGCAGTGAGCAGAATTAGCCTGCAATGCCGCATTCTAACCGCTGCACCACCACGGCTCTTTATAATAAAGGTGGGATTATATAAAAAAATAAATAAATAAAAATCCCTTAAAAATCCATCTCAGCCTGTGGTCCCCCCAGCCAGCTGATGGAACCGTGTCTTCAAAAATCCATATTAACTAAGCAGGAAACTAAATTATGAATATTTTATTTCTTTTCTTCCTAGCATGAAGAAAGCTACTGTGAATAGCTAACCAGATACTGTGAATAGCTAACCAAACAATGAATATTATATAACCAGAGCTGTAGGCTGACGTTATACAGAAGTAAGTTTGGAAAGGGCGGAGAAGAAGGGAAATAAAATTGAAATCTTCGAACATTGTCCCAATGAAACAAAGAGCGCAATGTTTGAGACTTGGTGGTTTAGAGGGAAATGGAAACTAAAGACAGAAATGCAGACGGAGGTAATACTTTAGGTGTATATTACCTTAAAACTCCCATCCAATTTTACTTGTTGGTTTGTTGAATGTATACACCACCCAGCATCCCGTAATCGTGCAATCAAAACTAAGACAGCTCAGCAACCGATTCGTGGTTATAACAGTTGTGGTGTCCTAGGGGCATGTGATCCTCTTTGGCAACCTTCCGACAACTAAAGTCAGCGTGGAAAGCCAGATTCGCTTAACAGCTGTGACAAGAAAGGTTGCAAAATGGGGCAAAACTCACGGAACGCTCCAGCTTAGCAACGGAAATTGTGGTCGTACGTCGAGGATTGTCTGCACTCCAGATAGGCCAGCCAGGATTCTAGAGACACTTTAGCAGGAATGAGAATTGCTTAGTTATGCTGAGTCTGCAAAAGAGAAGTATTTTGTCATTTCGGCCACCTAAAATGGCAGGTCCAGTGAGGCTTTACAATTCTGCTGGCTATTTTTCCCCACTTCCATTTGGTTGCAAATTTGCAGACTGTACTAGAATAGATAGAATGACACAGTTGGAAGGGACCTTGGAGGTCTTCTAGTCCAACCCCCTGCTCAGACAGAAAACCCAGGGGTAGGCAAACCTTGGCCCTTTTATGACTCATGGACTTCAACTCCCAGAATCCCTCAGCCAGCCATGCTGGCTGAGGAATTCTGGGAGTTGAAGTCCATGAGTCATAAAAGAGCCAAGGTTTGCCTACTCCTGCTTATACCATTTCAGACAAGTGTTTGCCCAATTTCTTCTTAAAAACCTCCAGTGTTGGAGCATTCACAACTTCTAGAGGCAGGTTGTTCCACTGATTAATTGTTCTGACAGGAAATTTCTCCTTAGTTCTAGGTTGCTTCTCTCCTTGATTAGTTTCCATCTGTTGTGTCTTGTCCTGTCTTCAGGTGCTTTGGAGAATAGCTTGACTCTCTTTTCTTTGTAGCAACCCCTGAGATATTGGAAGACAGCTATCATGTCCCCCCTCATCCTTCTCTTCATTAAACTAGATATACCCAATTCCAGCAACCCTTCCTTATATGTTTTAGCCTCCAGTTCCCTGATCATCTTTGTTGCTCTTCTCTGCACTCTTTCTAGAGTCTCAACATCTTTTTTTTTTTACATTGTGGTGACCAAACCTGGATGCAGTATTCCAGGTGTGGCCTTACCGAGGCATTGCAAAGTAGTATTAACTCTTCACGTGATCTTGATTCTATCCCTCTGTTTGATGCAGCCTAGGACCGTGATGGCTTTTTTGGCAGCTGCAGCACACGGCTGGCTCCTATTTCAGTGATTGTCCATAGGACTCCGAGATCCCCCTCAGAGTTACTACTGTTGAGCAAGGTACCCCCTATATTGTACCTGTGCATTTGTTTTTTCTTTGCCTCTTGGCGTACTTCACAATGTCTTGTACTCCTAGGTTACGCACTCAGAAAACCCCAAGTTTAGTATTCATTACAGTGTAACACCTAGCCAGGAGTTCATTATTTTGTATTCCAGATTGGTATTTTTCTCACAGAGCTACCGATTCTTCCCACGCCACCCCGGGGATGTCCTGTGCTGAGCTTTCCAGATAAGGCTAGCCTATACATTTACATAAGCAAATAAAACGACTAAACAAGTCCGTATCAAATCATCTTTGCGATACGAGGCCATTTAGTCCTCCAGCCTTGTTCGGCTCTGCTGACTCTCAATGACATTGTCTCATCACATCCAACATGCTGTGCCCGCATAATTAGGCGAAGTAATGGCCCGTGTGTTGTTGGTTACAAGCAACATATTCATCTGGTTGGTTCCTTTTAATCAGATCTTGTTATTGCATCCAAACAACGACAAAGGAATATGGATCTCGGGCGCCTTCTTCGGAGCGAGGTGCATGTTCCCAAGGGCTGAGAGCTTCAGGGGAAGGGAAGAAGCTGGGAAAATGTACGTGGAAAGTCAACTGGATGGATTTGATGGGGCCTGTGGGACCTCTAGACACCCTGGCTCCTTAGCTAGTGGAGGTGGGCTGGGTTTGTACCCTAAGACTTCATTGCAAACGTCTCCAGCTTAGATGGACATAAGTATCTCCACTGCGCCATGAAGCTTCCAAGAACGCGGGAGCGAGAGCGGAAGGGGAAATTGTGAATGAGAAGAGAAAGAGAGATAATAAATGAAAAATACGGAAGGAAGGAAGGAAGGAAGGAAGGAAGGAAGGAAGGAAGGAAGGAAGGAAGGAAGGAAGGAAGGAAGGAGCCACAGATCTTTTCCTCAAGTAGCATCTATCTATCGTAATCTGAAGAAAAGCAAAACAGATGAAATATTTGGATAATATTAATAGTATACGTATTTTGCATTGCACTGAATTTGAAATACACTTGTATCTAAATCAATTTAAAGCCACATAAACATTTATTTATTTTTTTGCCTTGGCCCAGCTAAATCTGGGTGTGGATGGATGGATGGATGGATGGATGGATGGATTAATGGATGGATGGATATATAGAGAGAAAGAGAGAAAGAGACGATATAGAGAGATGGAGAGATAGATAGATGAGAGAAAGGGGGTAGGGAGGGAGAGGGGGAGAGAGATGATAGATCGATTATAGACAGCCAGGTAGATACCGTAGATAGATAAACACTGCAGATAGGTGTGTGTGTGTGTGTGTGTGTGTGTGTCTGTCTGTCTGTCTGTCTCTCTCTCTGTGTGTGTGTGTGTGTGTGTGTGTGTGTGTGTGTGAGAGAGAGAGAGAGAGAGAGAGAGAGAGAGAGAGAGAGAGCTGTCCAGTTGCTTTCCACCCTTAGCAACCTCACAGAGATATTTTCTCCAGGACCATCTGCCCCTAAGCGGGTCCTTCACTTCCTCCACCAAAGCAACCATCTCCACCACCTCCAGATTCTCTGAACCCCCCTTGGGGCTGGTCATCCACCCCTTCTCTTTCCTTCCACCTTCCCCAGCCCCCTTACAGCCTGGGTCTTCACATAGAGACCTGAAACAGACAAGCTAATATCTACATCAGCTAGCTAGACCGTCGTAGGGAAAAAAAACAACAACAACAGGAAAGCAGATCATGGCCTTGAATTCAAAGACTTCCTCTAGGCCAGGGGTGGGCAACCTTGGCTCTTTTATGACTCATGGACTTCAACTCCCAGAATTCCTGAGCCAGCATGGCTCAGCTTGGAAACCTCGCCTTTTCCCCTCAGCATGGCTGGCTCAGGAATTCTGGGAGTTGAAGTCCACAAGTCATAAAGTGGCCTAGGCCTAGGCCAGGGGTAGGCGACCTTGGCTCTTTTATGACTCGTGGACTTCAACTCCCAGAATTCCTGAGCCAGCATGGGGGGAACTTTGGCCCCTTCATGGCTTGTGGACTTCAACTCCCAGAATTCCTGAGCCAGCCATGCTGAGGGGAAAGGGAGAGGTTTCCAAGCTGAGCCAAGCTGGCTCAGGAATTCTGGGAGTTGAAGTCCAGGAGTCATAAAAGAGCCAAGGTGGCCTACCCCTGATCTAGGTAATCCAGCTTTTACTTGGACCCAGTTCCTCTGATTCATTTTTTATTTTATTTTATTTTATTGGGGGGGAAGGGGAAGGAGTAACACAATCCTGGGGTATGGGGGCCACCCCTGCCTTTGATTCCATCCTCCAAATTCAACAGCAGTCCTTGACTTACAATAGCTCGCTTAGCGATTGTTCAAAATTATAACGAGCATGGGGAAAAAAAGGGAATTGCGATAGCTTTTCACACAACCATTGCAGCATCCCCATAGCCACCAGATCAAAAATTTGAATGCTTGTCAACCGACTCCTCTGTGTGACGGCCGCAGCGTCCCAGGGCCACGTGATCCCCCCTTCTGTGACCTTCTGACAAGCAAAGTCCATGGGGAAGCCAGGTTCCCTTAATCGGGGTGCTACTAACCCAACACCTGCGGTGATCCCCTTAACAAATGGGGCAACAAAGGTCATAAACTGGGGCCAAACTCAGCTAATAACTCTCTTGCTTAGCAACGGAAATGTTGGCCTCAGCTGTAGTGGTTGGTCAAGAACTTGTGGGTGCTCCATCACTGGAGGTTTTTAAGAAGAGACTGGACAGCCGCCTGTCTGAAATAGGGGGTCAGGCTAGAAGACCTCCAAGGTCCCTTCCGGCTCTATTCTGACTGACTGATGGAATTCACCTGTGGAATGGCTTGACTTCAGAAGTTGTGGGTGCTCCATCACTGGAGGTTTTTTAAGAAGAGTCTGGACAGCCACTTGCCTTAAATTGTATAGGGTCTCGTGCTTGACCAAGGGGTTGGACTAGAAGACCTCCAAGGTCCCTTCCAGCTGTATTCTGATTGATTGATTGATTGAATGAATGAATTAACCAGTGGGAACAGCTTGCCACTGGAAGTCGTGGGTGCTCCATCACTGGAGGTTTCTAAGAAGAGACTGGACCACCACTTCTCTGGAATGGTATAGGGCAGGGGTAGGCAACCTTGGCTCTTTTATGACTCGTGGACTTCAACTCCCAGAATTCCTGAGCCAGCTGAATTCTGGGAGTTGAAGTCCATGAGTCATAAAAGAGCCAAGGTTGCCTACCTTTGGTATAGGGCTTCCTCCCTGAGCAAAGGGTTGGACTAGAAGACCTCCAAGGTCACTTTCATCTCTATTCTGATTGATTGATTGATTGATTGATTGATTGATGATTGATTGATTGATTGATTGATTGAATTAACCAGTGGAACAGCTTGCCTTCAGAAGTTGTGGATGCTTCATCGCTGAGCTTATTAAGAAGGGACAGCCAGTTGTATAGTGCAGGGGTAGGCAACCTCTGCTCTTTTATAACTCGTGGACTTCAACTCCCAGAATTCCTGAGCCAGCACAGCTATGCTGACTCAGGAATTCTGGGAGTTGAAGTCCACGAGTCATAAAAGAGCCAAGGTTGCTTACCCCTGGTATAGGGCTTCCTCCCTGAGCAAGGGGTTGGACTAGAAGACCTCCAAGGTCACTTTCAGCTCTATTCTGATTGATTGATTGATTGATTGATTGATTGATTGATTGATTGATGATTGATTGATTGATTGATTGAATTAACCAGTGGAACAGCTTGCCTTCAGAAGTTGTGGATGCTTCATCGCTGAGCTTGTTAAGAAGGGACAGCCAGTTGTATAGTGCAGGGGTAGGCAACCTCTGCTCTTTTATAACTCGTGGACTTCAACTCCCAGAATTCCTGAGCCAGCACAGCTATGCTGACTCAGGAATTCTGGGAGTTGAAGTCCACGAGTCATAAAAGAGCCGAGGTTGCCTACTCCTGGTATAGGGTCTGCTGCTTGAGCAGGCGGTTGGACTAGAAGACCTTCCCAGCTTTATTCTGATTGATTGATTGACTAGCTGTAATTGCCACCCTGTTTTGCTGTCACCCAAACCTTTACACAACCTCGCCAAGAAGCCCACCCACCTTAAAGTTGGCACTGCTCTAACATGGCACCTCCTTTCCAAAAGTGAGTTAGAGCAAGGTGGAACTGGCTGAAGGTGTTGGGGACGGAGCTTTTAAGATTTTTTTCAGAATTTACCGAGTGCTGGTGGTGCCTTCTGTCCTTCTCTGCCCTGTCCCCGCCTTCCAATGCCGCCGTTTGTGGAAAATTATTTAAAAAGACGCGACGGAGCGGATTAATGTCTACAAATCACACAGCTCATCGGAAGCTGTCACTCGACTCGCGGCAATTTCGCCACCTCCCTGGTCTTTAAAATGATACATTTCATTTTTAATCTGCCTGGGAGGCTGGAGCCTTGCCTGAATTCAACGAGAAAGGGGTACCGGATCACTGCAGGGTGGATCCAGGAATTAAAACCCATAAACCTGGTGAAAAGCGACTGGCAGACGAATCATCTGGTATCCCATGGGGCCTTCTTGATCACCTCCCAGAGGCCGTAGATTTGTTTTAAGAGACAAGCCCTTCTTATCCTAGGGATAAAAAGTTCAGATATTTCCAAATTGATCTATACGTTCGCTTAGAAGTGACACTGATCTGGTGGCAATCCCTGCATCAGTTGTCCAACTTCCATGTTTCTCAAGAGTTTTGAAACTCAGTGTGGGGATATATCTGAAACATATTTCAAGACAATGGGTATACTAATAGAGTGAAGGTGAATAGCAGAATGACAAGAGTTGGAAGGGACCTTAGAGGTCTTCTAGTCCAACCCCCTGCTCAGATAGGAAACCCTATACCACTTCAAACAAATGGTTGTCCAACCTTTTCTTAACTTCCAGGGTTGGAGCATTCACACCTTCTGGAGGCAGGTTGTTTCACTAATTAATTGTTCTAACTGTCAGGAAGTTTCTCCTTAGTTCCAGGTTGCTTCTCTCCTTGACTAGTTTCCATCTGTTGCTTCTTGTCCTGCTTTCAGGTGCTTTGGAGAATAGCTTGGCTCCCTCTTCTTTGGGGCAACCCCTGAGATGTTGGAACACTGCTATCATGTCACCCCTCATCCTTCTCTTCATTAAACTAAACATACTCAATTCTGGCAACTGTTCTTTATATGTTTTAGCCTCCAGTCCCCTAATCATCTTTGCTGCTGTTCTCTGCACTCTTTTTTACCCTCATGGTGACTTCTGGAGGCAAGTTGTTCCACGGAAATTTCTCCTTAGTTCCAGGTTGCTTCTCTCTATTATTAATTTCCATCCATTGCTTCTTGTCCTGCCTTCAGGTGCTTTGGAGAATAGGTGGTCTCCCATCTTCTCTGTGACAGCCCTTCAAATATCAGAAGACTATCATGTCACCCCTTCTCCTTCTTTTCACTAGACTAGACATACCCAATTCCTTCAGCCATTCTTCGAGGACCACCTGCTGCCGGCGTCAACTCCCCTCCGCCCTGTGCGTGCCCACAGAGAGGGCCTCCTCAGGGTGCCTCCAGTCAGGGAATGTCGACTGGTGGCCCCCAGGGGGAGGGCCTTCTCTGTGGGTGCCCCGGCACTATGGAACCAACTGCCGGTTGAGCTCCGGATGGCATCGGACCTCCGATCCTTCCGTCGCGGGTTGAAGACCCATTTGTTTGAGTTAGCTGGTCTGGCCTGAAGGGGTATTTGGGTTTTTAATTGGTTTTTATTTTACTATTGTTATATTTTAATTTGGGCATGGTTTAATTTTCTTTTAATTTTTGTATACTTATTTATATATGCCCTGTGAACCGCCCTGAGTCCCTTAGGGAGAAGGGCGGTATAGAAATTAAATTAAATAAAATAAATAAATAAATAAATAAATAAATAAATATATATGTTTTTGTCGCCAGGCCTTTAATCATCTTAGTTGCCCTATTTTAATAATAATAACGTGGGAAGGGACCTTGGAGGTCATCTAGTCCAACCCCCTGCTGAGGCAGGAAACCCTACCATTTCAGACAAATGGCTGTCCAGTCTCTTCTTAAAAACTTTCAGTGTTGGAGTATTCACAGCATCTGGAGGCAGGTTGTTCCACTGATTAATTGTAACTGTCAGGAAATTTCTCCTTAGTTCCAGGTTGCTTCTCTCTTTCATTAGTCTCCATCTGTTGCTTCTTGTCCTGCCTTCAGGCACTTTGGAGAATAGCTTGACTTCCTCTTCTTTGGGGCAGCCCCTATGATACTGGAACACGGCTGTCATGTCACCCCTCATCCTTCTTTTTATTAAACTAGACATACCCAGTTCCAGCAACCGTTCTTTATATGTTTTAGCCTCCAGCCCCCATCATCTTTGTTGCTCTTCTCTGCACTCTTTTTTACATTGTTTACATTGTGGCGACCAAAACTGGATGCAGTGTTCCACATGTGGTCTTTCCATGTGTCTCAAATGGTATAGGGTCTCCTGCTTGAGCAGGGAGAATAGATGACCTTCAAGGTCCCTTACAACTCTGTTATTCTGCTTAATACAATAACCTGCAACTGTTCTTGAGTATTTATGGCAATCCTCCACACCATCTTCTCGCTACTGTGCCCACGGGGGACTTCATTCATTTTGATACTCATATTAATTCATACTTATGGTGCCAGATTCCTGATTTTCTCACCCATTCTCTCACCTGTATGATTAGTGGATGTAGAATTTGATCACCAAAAGACAAGGGTGGGGGGGGAAAAACCTCCTTTACACTGAATGTTTCCATATAAACCTTAATAAGACACGCCTGGAATTCCGCATCCATTTTTGGTCACTATAATATAAAACAAAGGGACGCGGTGGCTCAGTGGGTTAGGACGCTGAGCTTGTCGATCAGATGGTCGGCAGTTTGGCGGGTCGAATCCCGAGTGCCGCGTAACAGAGTGAGCACCTGTTACTCGTCCCAGCTTCTGCCAACCTAGCAGTTCGAAAGCACGTAAAAATGCAAGTAGAAAAATAGGGACCACTCCGGTGGGAAGGGAACAGCGTTCCGTGCGCCTTTGGCATCCAGTCATGCCGGCCACATGACCACGGAGACGTCCTCGGACAAGCGCTGGCTCTTCGGCTTTGAAACGGAGATGAGCACCGGCCCCTAGAGTCGGAAACGACTAGCATGCATGTGCGGGGGAACCTTTACCTTTACCTTTAATATAAAACAACAACAACAACAAATAGATGTTGAGACTTTGGGGGAAAAAAGTGCAGAGATGAGCAACTAAGATGATTAAGGGCCCAGAGACAAAACCTATGAAGAAAGGTTGAAAGAATTGGGTATGGCCAATAAAGAGAAAAGAATGACTAGGTGGGGACATGATAGCAGTATTCCAGTATTTGAGGGGCTGCCACAAAGAAGAGGGGGGGGTCAACATATTTTCCAAAGGACCAAAAGGCAAGACAAGAAACAGTGGGTGGAAATTAATCAAGAGAAGCAACCTGGAATTAAGGAAAAACTTCCCAACGGTGAGAATAATTAACCAGTGGAACAGCTTGCCTCCAGCAGTTGTGGGTGCCTCCATCACTGGAGGTTTTTAAGAAAACATTGGATAGCCACTTGTCAGAAATGGTACAGGGTCTCCTGCCTGAGCAGGGGGTTGGGCTAGATGACCTACAAGGTCCCTTCCAACTTCGTTATTCTGCAAAGATTCAGTCACTTCCAAATGAGCATGAAGATTTATTGCAAGCTTAAGCTCTCTACAAGAATCTGACCAGCCAGCCATTAAGGAAAAGGGTCTACGACAACCACTTGTCTGAAATGTAGAAGGTCCCCTGCTTGAGCAGGGGGTTGGACTAGAAGACCTCCAAGGTCCCTTCCAGCTCTATTCTATTTGATGGCTGTGTGTCAAGTCAGGCAAGCAGAATAAATACATTTTGCTCCAGTTTGGAGAAGCAGGAACCTTTAACATCTCCTTCAAATAACCACTTAGAAATAGAGAAAGTTCCCTGATTCTTGCACAGCTACCCAATTACACCCCAGCCCCAAAAAGCAGATTGGAAAGCTTTGAATCGGGTTCAGAAATGATCCAAGGGCCGACACCAAGCCCTTGAACAGTTTAGAACTGTAGGCTTGCAAAACCAAGGAGGTTTCTGGCCATTTCTAGGGAGAATACGCGTAACATTTGCTTCTAACCCCAGAGGTCTCCGAGTTATTGGACCTTAAAATTGCAAGATTATTATGTATGGCAAAGCTATTTAGGTCATCTGTATAGTTTTCTCAAACGTTATTAGTTGGCAGTTTTTTCTTTCCCTCTCTTCTTGGTCTGATTTTCTTTATTATTCTTTCTTTCACCTGGTTTCTTTCCTTCTGTCTGTCTCTTTTCCTTCCTTCCTTCCTTCCTTCCTTCCTTCCTTCCTTCCTCCTCCTCCTCTTCTTCTTTTCTTTCTTCTTGATTCTTTTTCTATCTGTCTCTTTCCCCTCCTTCCTTCTTTTCTTTCTTTCTTTCTTTCTTTCTTTCTTTCTTTCTTTCTTTCTTTCTTTCTTTCTTTCTTTCTTTCTTTCTTTCTTCTTGTTCCTTTCTGTTTTTTCCCTTCCTTCCTTCTCCCTTTTTTCTTTTTTCTTCCTTTCTTCTTCTTTCTTTCTTTCTCTCTTTCTGTCTTCCTTCCTTTGTCTTTCTTTCTTTCTTTCTTTCTTTCTTTCTTTCTTTCTTTCTTTCTTTCTTCTTTCTTTCTTTCTTTCTTTCTTTCTTTCTTTCTTTCTTTCTTTCTTTCTTTCTTTCTTTCTTTCTTTCTTTCCAGACCTGTATACCCTGGAACTTTCCACTCCCAGGTTTTCAGGAAGGGAATGAGATGAAGAAATTAAATGGGCTATTTGTTCATTCCCGATACTCCCGTGTAACACCTCTTCTCTGTGAGCTGCATTGGCTTCCGGTTGCCCTCCGGGTGAGATTCAAGGTGCTGGTGATGACCTATAAAGCCCTGAATGGCTTGGGTCCAGGATATCTGAGGGAACACCTGCTGCCGGCATCAAGCTCCCTTCGTCCAGTGCGCTCCCACAGGGAGGGTCTCCTCAGGGTGCCGCCGGTAAAAGATTGCCGGCGGACAATACCCAGGGGGAGGGCCTTCTCAGTGGGTGCACCTGCCCTTTGGAACCAGCTGCCTGTGGAGCTTAGGACTGCCCCCGACCTTTGCTCATTCCGCCGGGACCTGAAGACCTGGCTCTTTGAGCTTTCTGGCCTGGACTGAGAGTATTAACTGGGGTTTCAATTGGATTCTAATTGGGATTTTATTTATTCAAGGTTAATGTAATCATTTTAATTGTTTTTAATTTTTGTAATTTGTTGTATTTTTTTTTAAAAAAAAACTTGTGAACCACCCTGAGTCCTACGGGAGAAGGGCGGTATATATGTTTAATAAATATAAATATAATATATATTTATTTGGAAGAAGGAGGGGAACCTGTTGGTTCTAAAGAGGCATTTTACTTGCAAAAATCATGCTGGTATCCTGAGGGCTTGGAATGAGGAGATAAAGAAATGGTTGAGAAAAAGGTTTTGAGAGGTCCAAGTAAAGAGAGGAAGGATGAAAAGCATCAGTGAAAAGAATAGCAATGGTTTAATGAAAAGAAGGACTAGGAGTGACAGGATAGCCAATGTTCCAATATCTAAAGGTCTGTCACAAAGAAGAGATGGTCAACCTATTCTCCCCAGCACCTGAAGGCAGGACAAGAAGCAATGGATGGAAAGTAACCAAGGAGAAATTCAACTTCCTGACAGTGAGAACAATTAATCAGTGAAACAACTTATAGGTGCTCCATCCCTGGAGGTTTTTAAGAAGAGACTGGATAGCCATTTGTCTGAAATGGTGTAGGGTCTCCTTCCTGAGCAGGGGGTTGGACTAGATGACCTCCAAGGTCCCTTCCAACTCTGCTATTCTGTTACCAACCTCACTTTCTAATGAGGTTTTGACCAATATTTCGATTTCTCTCCAAGTTGTAGAAGCTGAGAAGATACATCCATCTAAAAGAGGCGCAGAAACGTCCACTCACCCATGAATTAGAAGTGGTTGGAGGTGATTTTTGAGGCATTCATTGATGAGAGGTGTAAAATTGTGAGTGCTTTTGATGTCTGGGGAAAAGGACGGCAGAGAGGCACTTGAAAACTGGGGCTATTTTTAAATCCAAGTTGAATTTCTTCTCCTAGCAATTCAAGAATGGTACTATATGCAGATAGCTGGGCTCAGGATATATAGACCAAGGAACTATCCATATAGCCATAAGAAGACAGAAGCACCAGCTTGATAACCTGGTAAATGTGTTTCTATTTATTGTTTATTTAGAACCAGGGCTTTTTTTCTCATAGAACGCTCAGAACGGAGTTCCGGCACCTTTTTTGGATGGAACCTTGTAGGGTAGGCATGTGTGAGTTCTGGCACCTTTTTCTTTTACAAAAAAAGCACTGTTTAGAACAAAGGTAGAAAGAAGGTATGGAGGTAAAAAGATACAAAAAAAGGTAGAGGTTTGTTAGTGTGAGGCCATTGGTGCTCTCTAGGTTTGATGGCTTTCTTGCAGACATTTCATTACCCAAATAGGCAACAACATCAGTGCTAGAAGGGAGTAGGGTTCATGGAGTGGAGGAGGGGGAGGAGAAGGAGGGGGAGGAGGAGGAGGAGGAGGAGGAGGAGGAGGTCCTTGGAGCTTACTGAGCTGGGTGGTTTTCTTGCAGGCATTTCATTACCCAACTAGAGAACATCATCAGTGCTAGAAAAAGATGTTGAGACTCTAGAAAAAGTGCAGAGAAGAGCAACAAAGATGATAAGGGGACTGGAGGCTTAAACATATAAAGAACGGTTGCTAGAATTGGCTACGTCTAGTTTAACGAAGAGAAGGAGTAGGGACGACATGATAGCAGTCTTCCAATCAAACAGAGAAGCAAATTAGAACTAAAGAGAAATTTCCTCACTGTTAGAACAATTAATCAGTGGGACAACCTGCCTCCACAAGTTGTGAATGCTCCAACACTGGAAGTTTTTAAGAAGAGACTGGACAAACATTTGTCTGAAATGGTATAGGGTTTCCTGCCAGAGCAGGGGGCTGGACTAGAAGACCTCCAAGGTCCCTTCCAGTTCTATTCTATTCTATTCTATTCTATTCTATTCTATTCTATTCTATTCTATTCTATTCTATTCTATTCTATTCTATTCTATTCTATTCTATTCTATTAGGATGGGTTTGCTCTCTGTTTATGTCCCAGTAGTTTTGCCATGTCGTACTAATCAATAGAAGAGAATATCTCTAGTTCATGGCTGAACTGTGGGGTCCTTGGTGCTCTCTGAGCTGGGTGGTTTTCTTGCAGACGTTTCATGACGCAACTAGGGAACATCATCAGTGCTAGAAGGGAAGGAGGAGGAGGAGGAGGAGGAGGAGGAGGGTGACAACTGTGGGGTCCTTGGTGCTCTCTGAGCTTGGTTGCTTTCTTCCAGATGTTTTATGACCCAACTAGGTAACGTCATCAGTGCTAGAAGAGAGTGGGGTTTGTGGAGTGGAAGAGGAGGAGGAGAACTGTGGGGACCTTGGTGCTCTGTGACCTTCGTTATTTTCCTGCAGATGTTTCAAGACTCAAACTAGGTAACGTTACCAATGCTAGGAGGCAGTGGGATTTGCTTTCTGTTTATATACTAGTATTTATTTATTTATTTATTATTTTATTTATTGAACTTATATACCGCCCTTCTCCCATGGGGCTCAGGGCGGTTCACAAGGTAATTAAAATCACACTACAAATACAAAAAGTTAATAACAATTAAAATAATTAAATTATCCTTGAGTAAAATATAAAACGCCTATAGCTCCAATTAAAACCCAATTACAATAAGTTAAAATTAAAATTCTCAGTCCTGGCTGGAAAGCTCAAAGAGCCAGGTCTTCAGGTCCCGGCGGAACGAACGAAGATCAGGGGCAGTCCTGAGCTCTACGGGCAGCTGGTTCCAGAGGGCAGGTGCGCCCACCGAGAAGGCCCTCCCCCTGGGTATTGTCCACCGGCAATCTTTTACCAGCGGCACCCTGAGAAGACCCTCCCTGTGGGAGCGCACTGGATGAAGGGAACTTGATGCCGGCAGCAGGTGTTCCCTCAGATTAGTGGGAATGTTCTTGGAGAGCCTTTGATTAGACTGTTGTTTACTGTTAGTTTGTTGGTCTCAGTTGGTATAATAATAATAATAATAATAATAATAATAATAATAATAATAATAATAATAATAATAATAATAATAATTTATTTATTTATTTATTTATTTATTTATTTATTTATTTATTTATTTATTTATTTATTTTATTGCATTTATATACCGCCCTTTCCCTGAGGACTCAGGGCGGTTTACAGGGAGTTAAAAATCAACCATACAAAAGTTATAATATAATAATAATAACAACAAGAACAACAACAAGAACAAGAACAACAACAACAACAACAACAATAATAATAATAATAATAATAATAATAATAATAATAATAATAATAATAATAATAATAATAATAATAATTTATTTATATACCACCCTTCTCCCGAAGGACTCAGGGCGGTGAACAGGGCAGAGATATAAAAAATGCAAAAATACAAAAGTTAAAAAATATTAAACATTAAACATTAAACAGGTCTGGGTTTTGTTTTTCGATTTTTTTTCATTGCCATGCATTTTTAAAGCCACAAAAGAGCAAGAATCAGGGGTCTGGAGACTAATCCAGTTCTGGTCACCACAATATAAAAGAGATGTTGAGATTCTGGGAAAAGTGCAGAGAAGAGCAACAAAGATGATTAGGGGGCTGGAGGCTAAAACGTATAGGGAACGGTTGCTGGAATTGGATATGTCTAATCTAATGAAGAGAAGGGCGAGGGGTGACGTGATAGCAGCGTTCCAGTATCTCAGGGCTGCCCCAAAGAAGAGGGAGTCAAGCTATTCTCCAAAGCGCCTGAAGGCAGGACAAGAAGCAACGGATGAATAATTGAGGAGAGAAGCAACCTATAACTAAGAGAGAACAATTAACCAGTGGAACAGCTTCCCTCCAGAAGTTGCGGGTGCTCCATCACTGGAGATTTTTAAGAAAGACTGGACAGCCACTTGTCTGCAATGTCATAGGGTCTCCTGCTTGAGCAGGGGGTTGGACTAGAAGACCTCCAAGGTCCCTTCCAGCTCTGTTATTCTGTTGTTTAGCCTTAGCTAAAGTTGTTACCATGTTCGGTGTGAGGCTTGGTGAGCCTCTCTCCCTCTCTCTCCCTCCCTCTCTCTCTCTCTCTCTCTCTCTCTCTCTGTGTGTGTGTGTGTGTGTGTGTGTGTTTGTCCTAAATGAGACTATTATGGGGCTGAGAGAGGATGGCCAGAGGAACAGCACAGATTACTTTCTTCTACTCTAAATCATTGCTTTGCCAGATTGGAAAAGCAAACCTGCCTCTAACCAGCCTGCAGACGGCAAGCCTCCATTCGGAAAATTGTGTCCAGCAGATGTTGTGCATTAATCTGGGAGAGAGTAATTGGGTTTATATGCTTACAGCACCTAACATCCATAGATATCAAACTTTGTTATGAGGTGATCAA